>NC_069499.1:888787402-888954902 GCF_027579735.1 Bombina bombina | reverse complement strand
AAATGTACAGACAGTCTCTTAGGCTTTTTTGATTTTGTGTGTGAAGGATACTCCATGATCACTCTCACTTGGTTAGAATATGGTATATATATAAAAAAAATAAAAATACTTTAACATAATAGTTTTAAATCCTTTAGGATTTTATTTTTTTCTCTATATTCTCCTGATAAGATATGAACCGCTTGAGGTTCATTTTCACGTTGTCCAGGACACACAGCTGATCAGTGCTGTATTTCTCTCGACCTTCCTTCCTTATCTAGGGATAGAAGGAAAAAAAAATTAAGCAAACTATACATTGGAAGGGAGGAAGTAGTGATGTCATTGGAACAGGACTCTGCTTTATAATACATTGTATAAATATTGGCATGTATAAATAATATATACCTAAAAAAAACAAACCAAAAAAAAAAACTTGCAGGACATTTTTATTGTAAAGTTTTCACCAGTCACAAATTAACACTACCAAACCTACTGCATTCTTATAGCAGCTTTACCTAAATATCTGTGGAGGAAAGCAAATGCAAAATGTAAGTTCCAAAATACACCTAAAATTAAAAACTGACACACCCTTAAAGGGACAGTCTAGTCAAAAAAAAACTTTCATTATTCAGATAGGGCATGTCATTTTAAACAACCTTCCAATTGAATTATTATCAAATTTACTTTGTTCTCTTGGTAATCTTAGTTAAAAGCTAAACCTAGGTAGGCTCAAATTCAAAATTCTTAGCCCTTGAAGGCCGCCTCTTATTTGAATGCATTTTGACAGTTTTTTATGACTAGAGGCTGTTGGTTCATGTGTGCCATATAGATAACATTGTGCTCACGCCCGTGGAGTTACCTAGGAGTCATCACTTACTGGCTAAAATGCAAGTCTGCCAAAATAACTGGGGGCAGTTTGCAGAGGCTTAGATACAAGGTAATCACATAGATAAAAAGTCTATTAACATAACTTGGTTAAGCAAAAAGGGAATATCTATCTTTTTAAACAATACAAATTCTGGTGTAGCCTGATACAGAGGTTTAGCTACAGTTGCCAAAATTTCCATATCTTGGCTTACACCCCATATAGCACTCACCAACAAAGACTAGAGGAAGAAAACCCAAAGCCTAAGACCTCATTTTCACATCCTGCCACTGTTTCACTTGTACTTTTTTGTTCAGCCAAAAGGAAGGAATGTTTACAGAACAATATGGAGAAACATTGGAAATAAGTGAAAGTTTTAATAAGCATGGCTCAGTTTAAAGTTATTCTGGATTGCAGACGTATCTTTAACCAACAAAGGTTTACTGAGCAATAGAACACAATGGTTGGTTAAGACAAATCAGTGATCGTTAAAAAACAGAATTTATGCTTACCTGATAAATTACTTTCTCTTGTGATGTATCGAGTCCACGGATTCATCCTTTACTTGTGGGATATTCTCCTTCCCAACAGGAAGTGGCAAAGAGAGCACACAGCAGAGCTGTCCATATAGCTCCCCCTCCAGCTCCACCCCCCAGTCATTCGACCGAAGGTTAGGAAGAAAAAGGAGAAACCATAGGGTGCAGTGGTGACTGTAGTTTAAACAAAAAAGCCACCTGACTTAATAGCCAGGGCGGGCCGTGGACTCGATACATCACAAGAGAAAACAGAATTTATGTTTACCTGATAAATTTCTTTCCCAGGAAGGGAACCCTTGTGAACGGGGACAGAGAACTTTTTTCTATGTTCACCTTCCACCCGTGAGACCTTAGAAAGGCTAGAACAATATCCGTATGAGCCCTTGCTTTGTGAAAGGACGACGCCTGTATTAAAATGTCGTCTAGGTAAGGTGCTACTGCAATGCCCCTTGGCCTTAGCACCGCTAGAAGGGACCCTAGCACCTTTGTGAAAATTCTGGGAGCAGTGGCCAATCCAAAGGGAAGAGCCACGAACTGGTAATGCTTCTGAATGGTTTCCATTTTGAATGATGGAACTCTGAGGAATTTGTTTAGGATCTTTAAGTCCAGAATTGGCCTGAAAGTTCCTTCCTTTTTGGGAACTACAAACAGGTTTGAGTAAAATCCCAGTCCTTGTTCTGCTGTTGGAACTGGGTGTATCACTCCCATTTTTAAAAGGTCTTCTACGCAATGTAAGAATGCCTGTCTCTTTATCTGGTCTAAAGATAAGCGAGACATGTGGAACCTTCCCCTTGGAGGAAGATCCTTGAATTCTAGAAGATACCCCTGAGAGACAATTTCTAGTGCCCAGGGGTCCGGAACATCTCTTGCCCAGGCCTGAGCAAAGAGAGAAAGTCTGCCCCCTACTAGATCCGGTCCCGGATCGGGGGCTACGCCTTCATGCTGTCTTGGTAGCAGCAGCAGGCTTTTTGGCCTGTTTACCCTTGTTCCAGCCTTGCAATGGTTTCCATGCTGGTTTGGGTTGGGATGCGTTACCCTCTTGCCTAGTGGCTGTAGAGGTAGAAGCCGGTCCGTTCCTGAAATTGCGAAAGGAACGAAAATTAGACTTATTTTTATCTTTGAGAGGTCTATCCTGTGGAAGGGCATGTCCCTTTCCTCCAGTGATATCTGAAATAATTTCTTTCAACTCTGGCCCGAATAGGGTCTTACCCTTGAAAGGAATATTAAGCAATTTTGTTTTGGACGACACATCCGCCGACCACGATTTTAGCCAAAGCGCTCTACGCGCCACTATTGCGAAACCAGAATATTTCACCGCTAATTTAGCTAACTGAAAAGCGGCATCTGTAATGAAAGAATTAGCCAACTTCAGGGCGTGAATTCTATCCATGACTTCATCATAAGAAGTCTCCTTCTGGAGCGAGTTTTCTAATTCCTCAAACCAAAAAGCAGCTGCAGTGGTTACAGGAATAATGCAAGAAATTGGTTGAAGAAGAAAACCTTGTTGAAACAAAAATTTTCTTAAGTAAACCTTCTAATTTTTTATTCATAGGATCTTTGAAAGCGCAACTGTCTTCTATTGGTATAGTCGTGCGCTTAGCTAGCGTTAAAACTGCCCCCTCTACCTTAGGGATCGTCTGCCACGCGTCCCTTCTGGGGTCAACAATGGGGAACATTTTCTTAAATATAGGAGGGGGAACAAAAGGTACACCTGGCTTCTCCCACTCCTTATTCACTATATCCGCCACCCTCTTAGGTATCGGAAACGCATCAGTGTGTACTGGGACCTCTAAGAATTTATCCATTTTACACAATTTTTCTGGGACCACCAAAGGTTCACAATCATCAAGCGTAGCTAGGACCTCCTTAAGTAGGGCGTGGAGGTGTTCTAGCTTAAATTTAAATGCTATAGAATCAGGCTCTGCCTGCTGAGAAACATTTCCTGTGTCAGAAATTTCTCCCTCAGACAGGCCCTCCCTCACCGCCAAGTCAGATTGATGTGAGGGCACTACAGATAAATTATCCTCTGCGTCTGCTTGCTCATTATCTGTATTTAAAACTGAGCAATCATACTTCCTAGGAAAAGCTGGCAGTTTGGATAAAAATGCTGTGAGAGAATTATCCATTACTGCTGCTAACTGCTGCATAGTAATAGCAATTGGTGCGCTAGATGTACTGGGCATCGCTTGCGCGGGCATAGCTGGTGTTGACACAGAAGGAGAGGATAGCGAGCTATCTTCACACCCTTCAGCTAAAGAATCATCTTGGGCTATATCTTTAAGTGTGATTGTACAGTCCTTAAGCTGTTTGGACGCTATGGCACACTTCACACATAAATTTAATGGGGGAACCACCTTGGCCTTTGAACATACAGAACATAGGTTATCTGAAGGGTCAGACATGTTTGACAGACTTAAACAGATCTTCAATGCAATAAAATAATATTTTACAAAACCGTTATTGTGTCTTTAAATAATAAAAGTGCACACTTTATTATTGAAACATCAAAAAACCATCAAATAAACATCCGATTTTAATGAAATTTTCACCACAGTGTCTTAATGCTTTGAAAAGATTGCACACAAATATTCAGACCAATTAACCCCTTAATGCCCAAACCGGAGCTAATAACAGCAATTAATCGGTTAAACACACTACAGTACTATGCCACAGCTTCCACTGTGGCCTTTACCTTCCTTAGGGATTATTTTAGTAAGAAATAAGCCTCTCTGGAGTCTTTTCTGATGCCTCTCGACTCCCCACGTGAAGCTGCATGAACTGCCTAGGCAAAACAAAAATGAGGCCTCCTCCCTCTTCATTCCAGAGTGGAGGGGCCTTTCTGACTAGATTAGGTGTCCAAATAAGTGCCAGGTGCAAATTAAACCCCAAAAGTGTTTTAAAGTCTGAAAAAAACACCTTAATTATAGTGAAAAACATGCTAAAAAGCAATCGATTATGCCCACTAAAGTGTCAACCAGCATAGAGCCCTTAATAAGAACCCTCATCTTATACAGAGTCTAAGAAAAATGGCTTACCTATCCCAGAGGGGATTGCTGACAGTCTTCTAGCATTACTAGGTCTTGTTAGAAAAGTGACTGATCATACCTGAAGCAGTTAAGCCTGCAAACTGTTCCCCCCAACTGAAGTTCTCTGGTTTCAACAGTCCTGCGTGGGAACAGCAATGGATTTTAGTTACTGGTGCTAAAATCATATTCCTCTCGGCAGAAATCTTCATCATTTTCTGCTGCAGAGTAAATAGTACAAGCCGGCACTATTTTAAAATAAACTCTTGATAGAAGAATAAAAAACTACAACTAAACACCACATACTCTTTACCACCCCGTGGAGATGCTACTAGTTAAAGCGGCAAAGAGAATGACTGGGGGGGCGGAGCCTGAGGGGAGTGGACAGCTTTGCTGTGTGCTCTCTTTGCCACTTCCTGTAGGGATTGAGAATATCCCACAAGTAAGGATGAAGCCGTGGACCGGATACACCAATGTAGGAGAAAGTAATTTATCAGGTAAGGATAAATTCTGTTTTCTCTTGTAAGATGTATCGAGTCCACGGATTCACCCTTTACTTGTGGGATACCAATACCAAAGCTTTAGGACACGGATAAAGGGAGGGAACAAGACAGGTACCTTAAACGGAAGGCACCACTGCTTGTAAAACCTTTCTCCCAAAATAGCCTCAGAAGAAGCAAAAGTATCGAATTTGGAAAATTTGAAAAAAGTATGCAGCGAAGACCAAGTCGCTGCCTTAGAAATCTGTTCAACTTAAGCCTCATTTTTAAAAGCCCATGTGGAAGCCACAGCTTTGGTAGAATGAGCAGTAATTGTTTCGGGAGGCTGCTGGCCAGCAGTCTCATAGGCCAAACGGATGATGCTTTTCAGCCAAAAGGAAAGAGAGGTAGCAGTCGCCTTCTGACCTCTCCTCGTACCAGAATAGATAACAAACAATGAAGGTGTTTGTCTGAAATCCTTAGTTGCTTGTAAATAGAACTTTAAAGCACGAACCACATCAAGATTGTGTAACAGACGTTCCTTCTTCGAAGAAGAGTTAATATTCTTATTAGACACAACCTTAGGAAGAAAACCGGGTTTGGTACGCAAAACTACCTTATCTGCATGGAAAACCAGGTAAGGTGAATCACACTGTAAAGCAGATAACTCTGAAACTCTTCGAGCAGAAGAGATAGCTACCAAAAACAAAACTTTCCAAGATAAAAGCTTAATATCTATGGAATGTAAAGGTTCAAACGGAACCCCTTGCAGAACTGAAAGAACTAAATTCAGACTCCATGGCGGAGCCACAGGTCTATAAACAGGCTTGATTCTGACTAAAGCCTGACTAAACGCTTGAACGTCTGGTACCTCTGCCAGACGTTTGTGTAAAAGAATAGACAAAGCAGATATCTGTCCTTTTAAGGAACTAGCTGATAATCCTTTCTCCAATCCTGGGAATCCTAATCTTACTCCATGAGTAACCCTTGGATTCACACCAACAAAGATATTTTCGCCAAATCTTATGGTAGATTTCCTGGTGACAGGCTTTCTAGCCTGAATCAGGGTATCAATAACCGACTCAGAGAAACCACGCTTTGATAGAATTAGGCGTTCAATCTCCAAGCAGTCAGACGCAGAGAAATTAGATTTGGATGCTTGAAAGGACCTTGTATTAGAAGGTCCTGCCTCATTGGAAGTGTCCATGGTGGGACAGATGACATGTCCACTAGGGCTGCATACCAGGTCCTGCGTGGCCACGCAGGCGCTATCAGAATCACCGAAGCCCTCTCCTGCTTGATTCTGGCAACCAGACGAGGGAGGAGAGGAAACGGTGGAAAAACATAGGCCAGATTGAAGGACCAAGGCACTGCTAGAGCATCTATCAGCACCGCCTGGGGATCCCGGGACCTGGACCCGTAAAGAGGAAGTTTGGTAATCTGACGGGACGCCATCAGATCCAATTCTGGAGTGCCCCATAGTCAGCTGGGCAAATACCTCCGGGTGGAGTTCCCACTCCCCCGGGTGAAAAGTCTGACGACTTAGAAAATCCGCCTCCCAGTTGTCTACTCCTGGGATGTGAATTGCTGAGAGATGGCAGGAGTGATCCTCCGCCCACCTGATTATTTTGGTTACTTCCGTTATTGCTAGGGAACTCCTTGTTCCACCTTGATGATTGACGTAAGCTACAGTCGTGATGTTGTCCGACTGAAATCTGATGAATTTGGCCGCGGCTAGCTGAGGCCATGCCTGAAGCGCGTTGAATATCGCCCTCAGTTCCAGAATGTTTATCGGGAGAAGAGCTTCTTCCCGAGACCATAAGCCCTGAGCTTTCAGGGAGTCCCAGACTGCACCCCAGCCCAACAGACTGGCGTCGGTCGTTACGATGATCCACTCTTGTCTGCGGAAACACATTCCCTGAGACAGGTGATCCTGAGACAACCACCAGAGAAGAGAATCTCTGGTCCCCTGGTCCAGCTGTATTTGAGGAGACAAATCTGCATAATCCCCATTCCACTGTTTGAGCATGCATAGTTGCAGTGGTCTGAGGTGTATCTGTGCAAAAGGGACTATGTCCATTGCCGCTACCATTAATCCGATTGTCTCCATGCACTGAGCTACAGATGGCCGAGGAATGGAATGAAGGGCTCGGCAAGTGTTTAAGAGTTTTAACTTTCTGACCGCCGTCAGAAATATTTTGATTTCTACCGAGTCTATCAGAGTTCCTAGGAAGGAAACTCTTGTGAGGGGGGAGAGAGAACTCTTTTTGATGTTCACCTTCCACCCATGAGACCTCAGAAAGGCCAATACAATTTCCGTGTGAGACTTGGCTCTTTGGAAAGTCGACGCCTGAATTAAGATGTCGTCTAGATAAGGCGCCACTGCTATGCCCCGCAGTCTTAGAACCGCCAGGAGGGACCCTAGCAACTTTGTGAAAATTCTGGGAGCAGTGGCCAACCCGAAAGGAAGAGCCACAAACTGGTAATGCTTGTCCAGAAAGGCAAACCTGAGAAACTGGTGATGATCTTTGTGGATAGAAATGTGCAGATACGCATCCTTTAAATCCACGGTGGTCATATATTGACTCTCCTGGATCATTGGTAAGATTGTCCGAATGGTCTCCATCTTGAATGATGTAACTCTGAGGAATTTGTTTAGAATTTTGAGATCCAGGATTGGTCTGAAAGTTCCTTCTTTCTTGGGAACCACAAACAGGTTTGAGTAAAAACCCAGCCCTTGTTCCGCAATTGGAACTGGGTGGATCACTCCCATTGTATGTAGGTCTTCTACACAGCGTAAGAACGCCTCTTTCTTTATCTGGTCTGTAGACAGACGAGAAATGTGGAACCTTCCCCTTGGAGGGGAGTCCTTGAATTCTAGAAGATATCCCTGGGATACAATCTCTAAGGCCCAGGGATCGAGTACATCTCTTGCCCAGGCCTGAGCGAAGAGAGAGTGTGCCCCCTACTAGATCCGGTCCCGGATCTGGCGCTACCCCTTCATGCTGTCTTGGAGGCAGCTGCAGGCTTCTTGGCCTGTTTACCCTTGTTCCAGCCTGACCTGGGTTGGGAAGAGTTACCCTCTTGCTTTGCAGCAGGGGAGGATGAAGCGAGACCGCTCCTGAAATTCTGAAAGGAACGAAAATTATTTTGTTGAGGGAGAGAATGGCCTTTTCCCCCAGTGATTTCTGAAATAATCTCTTTCAATTCAGGCCCGAAGAGGGTCTTTCCTTTGAAAGGGATGTTCAAGAGTTTGGATTTTGACGACACATCGGCCGACCAGGACTTTAGCTATAGCGCCCTGCGCGCTAAAATGTCGAAACCTGAATTCTTTGCCGCTAACTTAGCTAGTTGGAAAGCGGCATCTGTGATAAAAGAATTAGCCAGCTTAAGAGCCTTAATTCTGTCCATAATGTCCTCATATGAGGTCTCCGTCTGGAGCGCATCTTCCAGCGCCTCGAACCAGAAAGCAGCTGCAGTAGTTACAGGAACAAAGCACGCAATAGGTTGGAGAAGAAAACCTTGTTGAACAAAAATTTTCTTAAGTAAACCCTCTAATTTTTTTATCCATAGGGTCTTTGAAAGCACAACTGTCTTCAATTGGTATGGTTGTGCGTTTAGCAAGTGAAGAAATAGCCCCCTCCACCTTAGGGACCGTCTGCCACGAGTCCTGCATGGGGTCAGATATGGGGAACATTTTCTGAAAAACAGGAGGGGGAACGAAGGGAATACCTGGTCTATCCCACTCCTTAGTAACGATATCCGCAATCCTCTTAGGGACCAGGAACACATCAGTGTAAACAGGAACTTCCAGGTACTTGTTCATTTTACACAATTTCTCTGGGACCACCATAGGGTCGCAGTCATCCAGAGTAACTAATACCTCCCTGAGAAATAAGCGGAGGTGTTCTAGTTTAAACTTAAAAGCCAATATATCTGAATCTGTCTGAGGAGAAACCTTTCCTGAATCGGAAATTTCTCCCTCAGACAGCACATACCTCACCCCAACTTCAGAGCGTTGTGAGGATATATCGGATACGGCTACTAAAGCGTCAGAATGCTCATTATCTGTTCTTAAAATAGAGCTATCACGCTTTGCAGGTAACACGGGCAGTTTAGATAAGAACTCTGAGTATTATTCATAACTGCCGCCAAGTCTTGCAAGGTAAAAGAGTTAGACGCCCTAAAGGTGCTAGGCGTCATTTGAGCGGGCGTAACTGGTTGGGACACTTGGGGAGAGGTTGACGGGCTAACCTCATTACCTTCTGTCTGAGAATCATCTTGGGCCACATTTTTAAGTGTAACAATATGTTCTTTAAGTGTATAGACATATCAGTACAAGTGGGACACATTCTGAGAGGGGGTTCCACCATGGCTTCTAAACACATTGAACAAGGATTTTCCTTGGTGTCAGACATGTTTAACAGACTAGTAGTAAAACAAGCAGGCTTGGAAATCACTTTAATCAAGTAAAAACACACTTTGAAAAAAAAAACTTTACTGTGCCTTTAAGAGATAAAAAAGGCACACAATTTTGCAAAACTTTGAAGCCAAAAAAAACGGTTAAAAAACGTTCAGC
This sequence comes from Bombina bombina, assembly GCF_027579735.1. NCBI lineage: Eukaryota > Metazoa > Chordata > Amphibia > Anura > Bombinatoridae > Bombina > Bombina bombina. Next base: position 888,945,441 of record NC_069499.1, on the reverse strand, counting down.
ACCTTGCCACAGCTCTGCTGTGGCCCTACCTGCCCTTAGGAACCAGATTTGTGGGGAAAAAGCTTCTTATAGGCCCTCAAACTGCAGCAGGACCCTCCATGTGAAACAGCCTGAACTTCTAGTCAAAAATAACTGCGCATCTGAGGCGTGAAATTAGGCCCCTCCCACCTCACTACGGTGCTTGTGAGGCCTAAAGAAACACTCCAAAGTGTTTTAATATTAGCCATGTGGGTAACAACCCCTGAAAGAAACCCAAAGGAACCTTAAAAGTGTCTAAAAAAAACGATATTTTCAATAAAAACCGTTTGCCTTGAAAGTAGTGTCAACCAGCATAAACTAGCCCTGTTATGTAAGCTTGAAATTCCATACTTAGTCTCTGAATACAGCTTACCATTCCCTCATGGGGATATTATCAGTCTTCTCTAGCATTATCACAGTATTGTCTAGAAAAAAAAAGACTGAACATACCTTATTGCAGCCTAACCTGCAAACCGTTCCCCCCAACTGAAGTTTTCTTGCACTCCTCAGTCCTTTGTGGGAACAGCAGTGGATTTTAGTTACAACATGCTAAAATCATCTTCCTCCCTGCAGAAATCTTCGTGCTTGTAGAAAATAAAAACTACATTTTTTTTTACCACATTCACTTTACCCTTCCGATTGCTTAGAGCCGGCAAAGAGAATGACTGGTGGGTGGAGCTGGAGGGGGAGCTATATGGACAGCTCTGCTGTGTGCTCTCTTTGCCACTTCCTGTTGGGAAGGAGAATATCCCACAAGTAAAGGCTGAATCCGTGGACTCGATACATCTTACAAGAGAAATAGGTAAAAAAACAAACAAAACAACTTTAATAGCCAAAACAGAACATTTCTTCCAAATCTGGCCTCATACCCAGTCTAACATTTTAAAATGGGAGACAATTCATATTGCTGCTTTACACAAATCTTGACAAGAAATGTCTGCTTCAGCGGCCCAAGAAAGATTTTTTGATGAAGGATGTTTAAGAATCAATGGCACTTGTGCCTTCATTGCTTTACAGAATGAATAATTCATCTTGAAATTGTAGTCTTTGTCAGCAAAGTGTCTTTATGGTGTCCTTGATGGATCACAAGTAGTTTACTAGTTTTTTTCTACTCTTGCCTGTTCAGTGCATATGTGCTGGCATGTCACACGTAGGGATGTATCAAGAATGAACACAGGCTACTGCCTCTAAGAATTGTTGCACTAATTATTATAGATAGAGTTTTTAAAAAGACAGATAACCTCTTTACTACCCATTCTCCAGTTTTGCATAACCAGCATTGTTATAATCTAATAACCTCTAAATTTGCCTGCCTCTAAGCCCCAACAGGCCATCCCTTATCTCAAGGCTTTTTAGATCATGCACAACAACTAGACTGTGCTAATTCATGTGTGCCATATAGAGATTGGCTAAAAACAAGTTTGTAAAAAGCACTGAAATATGAGGTAGTCTGCAGGGGCTTAGATACAGGTAATCAGAGGTAAAAAGTATATTAATATAACCATGATGGTTATGCAAAACTGGGGAATGGGTAATAAAGAGATTTTCTATCTTTTTAAACAATCATTTTCAAGTAGACTCTCCCTTTAATGCTAGTAATAATTGATACAGTGATATTTGAACCTTTAAAAGGCACAAGATCAAATGTCTTGTGAATCCTTAATGTAAAAATATAAGCATAGAACACAATAAATGTATTCAATCCAAAGATAAAGAATGTAACTACATCAATGCAAATAAATAAATAAAGAAAAATATAATAAAGAAAAGAAAAATCTATACACAATAACAATCACAAGATGTAGGCTTAGTAATATCTAGGCTAGCAGAGCAGAAATGCTGTGGTCTCTACTTTGTCCAATCATATTGTTTTGAGATGTAAGAAAGTTGCAGCTGGACCAATTAGAATATAACTTTATTCAGCCAGAATAAAAACAAACAAGGTTTCGGATCTCATGTATCAAGCATACATGATCAAGGAATGAGGTCTGAAACGTCTTATTTTTATTCCGGCTAAATAAATTTATATTCTAATTGGTGCTGCTGCTGCAACTTTCTTTGCTACATTACTTTGTGGGGTTCTGGTATATACCCTGACAGCCTACACACCTTAACTCCACCTAGGTGCTGAAACCGTTTCTGGTTTTGAGATCTAAGAATAAGAGGAAATGCAGGAAGCACATAAGCCAGAAGGAAATCAATTTTTATTGTAAAAGCACTCACTGCATTTTAAATTAATGACAAACCTCTCTACTTGATCATTGCTTGAGGTCTTCAGATTTGGACAAGTTACCCAAATACTGAAACACTTGAAATGGATGCACCATATGTGTAAAAACAGAATTTATGCTTACCTGATAAATTACTTTCTCCAACGGTGTGTCCGGTCCACGGCGTCATCCTTTCTTGTGGGAATATTCTCTTCCCCAACAGGAAATGGCAAAGAGTCCCAGCAAAGCTGGTCACATGATCCCTCCTAGGCTCCGCCCACCCCAGTCATTCGACCGACGGACAGGAGGAAATATATATAGGAGAAACCATATGATACCGTGGTGACTGTAGTTAGAGAAAATAATTGATCAGACCTGATTAAAAAACCAGGGCGGGCCGTGGACCGGACACACCGTTGGAGAAAGTAATTTATCAGGTAAGCATAAATTCTGTTTTCTCCAACATTGGTGTGTCCGGTCCACGGCGTCATCCTTACTTGTGGGAACCAATACCAAAGCTTTAGGACACGGATGAAGGGAGGGAGCAAATCAGGTCACCTAAATGGAAGGCACCACGGCTTGCAAAACCTTTCTCCCAAAAATAGCCTCCGAAGAAGCAAAATTATCAAATTTGTAAAATTTGGCAAAAGTGTGCAGTGAAGACCAAGTCGCTGCCTTACATATCTGGTCAACAGAAGCCTCGTTCTTGAAGGCCCATGTGGAAGCCACAGCCCTAGTGGAGTGAGCTGTGATTCTTTCAGGAGGCTGCCGTCCGGCAGTCTCATAAGCCAATCGGATAATGCTTTTAAGCCAAAAGGAAAGAGAGGTAGAAGTCGCTTTTTGACCTCTCCTTTTACCAGAATAAACAACAAACAAGGAAGATGTTTGTCTGAAATCTTTAGTAGCCTCTAAATAGAATTTTAGAGCACGGACTACGTCCAAATTGTGTAACAAACGTTCCTTCTTTGAAACTGGATTCGGACACAAAGAAGGTACAACTATCTCCTGGTTAATATTTTTGTTGGAAACAACTTTCGGAAGAAAACCAGGCTTAGTACACAAAACCACCTTATCTGCATGGAACACCAGATAGGACGGAGAACACTGCAGAGCAGATAACTCTGAAACTCTTCTTGCAGAAGAAATTGCAACCAAAAACAAAACTTTCCAAGATAATAACTTAATATCTACGGAATGTAAGGGTTCAAACGGAACCCCTTGAAGAACTGAAAGAACTAGATTTAGACTCCAGGGAGGAGTCAAAGGTCTGTAAACAGGCTTGATCCTAACCAGAGCCTGAACAAATGCTTGAACATCTGGCACAGCTGCCAGTCTTTTGTGAAGTAAAACAGATAAAGCAGAGATCTGTCCCTTCAGAGAACTTGCAGATAATCCTTTCTCCAAACCTTCTTGTAGAAAGGATAGAATCTTAGGAATTTTTGTCTTGTTCCATGGGAATCCTTTAGATTCACACCAACAGATATATTTTTTCCATATTTTATGGTAAATTTTTCTAGTTACAGGCTTTCTAGCCTGAATCAGAGTATCTATTACAGAATCTGAAAACCCACGCTTTGATAAAATCAAGCGATCAATCTCCAAGCCGTCAGTTGGAGGGAAACCAGATTCGGATGTTCGAATGGACCCTGAACAAGAAGGTCCTGTCTCAAAGGTAGCTTCCATGGTGGAGCCGATGACATATTCACCAGGTCTGCATACCAAGTCCTGCGTGGCCACGCAGGAGCTATCAAGATCACCGAGGCCCTCTCCTGATTGATCCTGGCTACCAGCCTGGGGATGAGAGGAAACGGTGGGAATACATAAGCTAGGTTGAAGGTCCAAGGTGCTACTAGTGCATCTACTAGAGTCGCCTTGGGATCCCTGGATCTGGACCCGTAGCAAGGAACCTTGAAGTTCTGACGAGACGCCATCAGATCCATGTCTGGAATGCCCCATAATTGAGTTATTTGGGCAAAGATTTCCGGATGGAGTTCCCACTCCCCCGGATGGAATGTCTGACGACTCAGAAAATCCGCTTCCCAATTTTCCACTCCTGGGATGTGGATCGCAGACAAGTGGCAGGAGTGATCCTCCGCCCATTGAATTATCTTGGTCACTTCTTTCATCGCCAGGGAACTCCTTGTTCCCCCCTGATGATTGATATATGCAACGGTCGTCATGTTGTCTGACTGAAACCTTATGAATTTGGCCTTTGCTAGTTGAGGCCAAGCTCTGAGAGCATTGAATATCGCTCTCAGTTCCAGAATGTTTATCGGGAGAAGAGACTCTTCCCGAGACCATAGACCCTGAGCTTTCAGGGATTCCCAGACCGCGCCCCAGCCCACTAGGCTGGCGTCGGTCGTGACAATGACCCACTCTGGTCTGCGGAAGCTCGTTCCCTGTGACAGATTGTCCAGGGTCAGCCACCAACGGAGTGAATCTCTGGTCTTTTGATCTACTTGAATCGTCGGAGACAAGTCTGTATAATCCCCATTCCACTGTCTGAGCATGCACAGTTGTAATGGTCTTAGATGAATTCGTGCAAAAGGAACTATGTCCATTGTTGCAACCATCAATCCTATTACTTCCATGCACTGCGCTATGGAAGGACGAGGAACAGAGTGAGGTACTTGACAAGAGCTTAGAAGTTTTGATTTTCTGACCTCTGTCAGAAAAAACAGAATTTATGTTTACCTGATAAATTTCTTTCTCCAACGGTGTGTCCGGTCCACGGCGTCATCCTTACTTGTGGGATATTCTCTTCCCCAACAGGAAATGGCAAAGAGCCCAGCAAAGCTGGTCACATGATCCCTCCTAGGCTCCGCCTACCCCAGTCATTCGACCGACGTTAAGGAGGAATAATAGCATAGGAGAAACCATATGGTACCGTGGTGACTGTAGTTAAAGAAAATAAATTATCAGACCTGATTAAAAAACCAGGGCGGGCCGTGGACCGGACACACCGTTGGAGAAAGAAATTTATCAGGTAAACATAAATTCTGTTTTCTCCAACATAGGTGTGTCCGGTCCACGGCGTCATCCTTACTTGTGGGAACCAGTACCAAAGCTTTAGGACACGGATGAAGGGAGGGAGCAAATCAGGTCACCTAAATGGAAGGCACCACGGCTTGCAAAACCTTTCTCCCAAAAATAGCCTCAGAAGAAGCAAAAGTATCAAACTTGTAAAATTTGGTAAAAGTGTGCAGTGAAGACCAAGTCGCTGCCCTACATATCTGATCAACAGAAGCCTCGTTCTTGAAGGCCCATGTGGAAGCCACAGCCCTAGTGGAATGAGCTGTGATTCTTTCGGGAGGCTGCCGTCCGGCAGTCTCGTAAGCCAATCTGATGATGCTTTTAATCCAAAAAGAGAGAGAGGTAGAAGTTGCTTTTTGACCTCTCCTTTTACCTGAATAAACAACAAACAAGGAAGATGTTTGTCTAAAATCCTTTGTAGCATCTAAATAGAATTTTAGAGCGCGAACAACATCCAAATTGTGCAACAAGCGTTCCTTCTTTGAAACTGGTTTCGGACACAGAGAAGGTACGATAATCTCCTGGTTAATGTTTTTGTTAGAAACAACTTTTGGAAGAAAACCAGGTTTAGTACGTAAAACCACCTTATCTGCATGGAACACCAGATAAGGAGGAGAACACTGCAGAGCAGATAATTCTGAAACTCTTCTAGCAGAAGAAATTGCAACTAAAAACAAAACTTTCCAAGATAATAACTTAATATCAACGGAATGTAAGGGTTCAAACGGAACCCCCTGAAGAACTGAAAGAACTAAATTGAGACTCCAAGGAGGAGTCAAAGGTTTGTAAACAGGCTTGATTCTAACCAGAGCCTGAACAAAGGCTTGAACATCTGGCACAGCTGCCAGTTTTTTGTGAAGTAACACCGACAAGGCAGAAATCTGTCCCTTCAGGGAACTTGCCGATAATCCTTTTTCCAATCCTTCTTGAAGGAAGGATAGAATCCTAGGAATCTTAACCTTGTCCCAAGGGAATCCTTTAGATTCACACCAACAGATATATTTTTTCCAAATTTTGTGGTAAATCTTTCTAGTTACAGGCTTTCTGGCCTGAACAAGAGTATCGATAACAGAATCTGAGAAACCTCGCTTCGATAAAATCAAGCGTTCAATCTCCAAGCAGTCAGCTGGAGTGAAACCAGATTCGGATGTTCGAACGGACCCTGAACAAGAAGGTCTCGTCTCAAAGGTAGCTTCCAAGGTGGAGCCGATGACATATTCACCAGATCTGCATACCAAGTCCTGCGTGGCCACGCAGGAGCTATCAAGATCACCGACGCCCTCTCCTGATTGATCCTGGCTACCAGCCTGGGGATGAGAGGAAACGGCGGGAACACATAAGCTAGTTTGAAGGTCCAAGGTGCTACTAGTGCATCCACTAGAGCCGCCTTGGGATCCCTGGATCTGGACCCGTAGCAAGGAACTTTGAAGTTCTGACGAGAGGCCATCAGATCCATGTCTGGAATGCCCCATAGTTGAGTGGCTTCGGGCAAAGATTTCCGGATGGAGTTCCCACTCCCCCGGATGCAATGTCTGACGACTCAGAAAATCCGCTTCCCAATTTTCCACTCCCGGGATGTGGATAGCAGACAGGTGGCAGGAGTGAGACTCCGCCCATAGAATAATCTTGGTCACTTCTTCCATCGCTAGGGAACTCCTTGTTCCCCCCTGATGGTTGATGTACGCAACAGTCGTCATGTTGTCTGATTGAAACCGAATGAACTTGGTCCTCGCTAGCTGAGGCCAAGCCTTGAGAGCATTGAATATCGCTCTCAGTTCCAGAATATTTATCGGTAGAAGAGATTCTTCCCGAGACCAAAGACCCTGAGCTTTCAGGGATCCCCAGACCGCGCCCCAGCCCATCAGACTGGCGTCGGTCGTGACAATGACCCACTCTGGTCTGCGGAATGTCATCCCTCGTGACAGGTTGTCCAGGGACAGCCACCAACGGAGTGAGTCTCTGGTCCTCTGATTTACTTGTATCTTTGGAGACAAGTCTGTATAGTCCCCATTCCACTGACTGAGCATGCACAGTTGTAATGGTCTTAGATGAATGCGCGCAAAAGGAACTATGTCCATTGCCGCTACCATCAACCCGATCACTTCCATGCACTGAGCTACGGAAGGAAGAGGAACGGAATGAAGTATCCGACAAGAGTCCAGAAGCTTTGTCTTTCTGGCCTCTGTTAGAAAAATCCTCATTTCTGAGGAGTCTATAATTGTTCCCAAGAAGGGAACCCTTGTTGACGGGGATAGAGAACTCTTTTCCACGTTCACTTTCCAGCCGTGAGATCTGAGAAAGGCCAGGACGATGTCCGTGTGAGCCTTTGCTCGAGGGAGGGACGACGCTTGAATCAGAATGTCGTCCAGGTAAGGTACTACTGCAATGCCCCTTGGTCTTAGTACCGCTAGAAGGGACCCTAGTACCTTTGTGAAAATCCTTGGAGCAGTGGCTAATCCGAAAGGAAGCGCCACAAACTGGTAATGTTTGTCCAGGAATGCAAACCTTAGGAACCGATGATGTTCCTTGTGGATAGGAATATGTAGATACGCATCCTTTAAATCCACCGTGGTCATGAATTGACCTTCCTGGATGGAAGGAAGGATAGTTCGAATGGTTTCCATCTTGAACGATGGGACCTTGAGAAATTTGTTTAAGATCTTGAGATCTAAGATTGGTCTGAACGTTCCCTCTTTTTTGGGAACTATGAACAGATTGGAGTAGAACCCCATCCCTTGTTCTCTTAATGGAACAGGATGAATCACTCCCATTTTTAACAGGTCTTCTACACAATGTAAGAACGCCTGTCTTTTTATGTGGTCTGAAGACAACTGAGACCTGTGGAACCTCCCCCTTGGGGGAAGTCCCTTGAATTCCAGAAGATAACCCTGGGAGACTATTTCTAGCGCCCAAGGATCCAGAACATCTCTTGCCCAAGCCTGAGCGAAGAGAGAGAGTCTGCCCCCCACCAGATCCGGTCCCGGATCGGGGGCCAATATTTCATGCTGTCTTGGTAGCAGTGACAGGTTTCTTGGCCTGCTTTCCCTTGTTCCAGCCTTGCATTGGTCTCCAAGCTTGCTTGGCTTGAGAAGTATTACCCTCTTGCTTAGAGGACGTAGCACTTTGGGCTGGTCCGTTTTTACGAAAGGGACGAAAATTAGGTCTATTTTTTGCCTTGAAAGGCCTATCCTGAGGAAGGGCGTGGCCCTTACCCCCAGTGATATCAGAGATAATCTCTTTCAAGTCAGGGCCAAACAGCGTTTTCCCCTTGAAAGGAATGTTTAGTAACTTGTTCTTGGAAGACGCATCAGCCGACCAAGATTTCAACCAAAGCGCTCTGCGCGCCACAATAGCAAACCCAGAATTCTTAGCCGCTAACCTAGCCACTTGCAAAGTGGCGTCTAGAGTGAAAGAATTAGCCAATTTGAGAGCATTGATTCTGTCCATAATCTCCTCATAAGGAGGAGAATCACTATCGAGCACCTTAATCAGTTCATCAAACCAGAAATATGCAGCTGTAGTGACAGGGACAATGCATGAAATGGGTTGTAGAAGGTAACCCTGCTGAACAAACATCTTTTTAAGCAAACCTTCTAATTTTTTATCCATAGGATCTTTGAAAGCACAACTATCCTCTATGGGTATAGTGGTGCGTTTGTTTAAAGTAGAAACCGCTCCCTCGACCTTGGGGACTGACTGCCATAAGTCCTTTCTGGGGTCGACCATAGGAAACAATTTTTTAAATATGGGGGGAGGGACGAAAGGAATACCGGGCCTTTCCCATTCTTTATTAACAATGTCCGCCACCCGCTTGGGTATAGGAAAAGCTTCTGGGAGCCCCGGCACCTCTAGGAACTTGTCCATTTTACATAGTTTCTCTGGAATGACCAACTTTTCACAATCATCCAGAGTGGATAATACCTCCTTAAGCAAAATGCGGAGATGTTCCAACTTAAATTTAAATGTAATCACATCAGATTCAGCCTGATGAGAAATGTTCCCTGAATCAGTAATTTCTCCCTCAGACAAAACCTCCCTGGCCCCCTCAAATTGGATTAGGGGCCCTTCAGAGATATTAATATCAGCGTCGTCATGCTCTTCAGTAACTAAAACAGAGCAGCCACGCTTACGCTGACAAGGGTTCATTTTGGCTAAAATGTTTTTGACAGAATTATCCATTACAGCCGTTAATTGTTGCATAGTAAGGAGTATTGGCGCGCTAGATGTACTAGGGGCCTCCTGAGTGGGCAAGACTCGTGTAGACGAAGGAGGGAATGATGCAGTACCATGCTTACTCCCCTCACTTGAGGAATCATCTTGGGCATCATTGTCATTATCACATAAATCACATTTATTTAAATGAATAGGAATTCTGGCTTCCCCACATTCAGAACACAGTCTATCTGGTAGTTCAGACATGTTAAACAGGCATAAACTTGATAAGAAAGTACAAAAAACGTTTTAAAATAAAACCGTTACTGTCACTTTAAATTTTAAACTGAACACACTTTGTTACTGCAATTGCGAAAAAACATGAAGGAATTGTTCAAAAATCACCAAATTTTCACCACAGTGTCTTAAAGCCTTAAAAATATTGCACACCAAATTTGGAAGCTTTAACCCTTAAAATAACGGAACCGGAGCCGTTATAAGCTTTAACCCCTTTACAGTCCCTGGTATCTGCTTTGCTGAGACCCAACCAAGCCCAAAGGGGAATACGATACCAAATGACGCCTTCAGAAAGTCTTTTCTAAGTATCAGAGCTCCTCTCACATGCGACTGCATGCCATGCCTCTCAAAAACAAGTGCGCCACACCGGCGCGAAAATGAGACTCTGCTTATGCTTTGGGAAAGCCCCTAAGAAATAAGGTGTCTAATACAGTGCCTGCCGCTATTATTATATCAAAATACCCAGATAAAATGATTCCTCAAGGCTAAATATGTGCTAATAATGAATCGATTTAGCCCAGAAAAGTCTACAGTCTAAATAAGCCCTTGTAAAGCCCTTATTTACGATCGTAATAAATATGGCTTACCGGATCCCATAGGGAAAATGACAGCTTCCAGCATTACATCGTCTTGTTAGAATGTGTCATACCTCAAGCAGCAAGAGACTGCACACTGTTCCCCCAACTGAAGTTAATTGCTCTCAACAGTCCTGTGTGGAACAGCCATGGATTTTAGTTACGGTTGCTAAAATCATTTTCCTCATACAAACAGAAATCTTCATCTCTTTTCTGTTTCTGAGTAAATAGTACATACCAGCACTATTTCAAAATAACAAACTCTTGATTGAATAATAAAAAACTACAGTTAAACACTAAAAAACTCTAAGCCATCTCCGTGGAGATGTTGCCTGTACAACGGCAAAGAGAATGACTGGGGTAGGCGGAGCCTAGGAGGGATCATGTGACCAGCTTTGCTGGGCTCTTTGCCATTTCCTGTTGGGGAAGAGAATATCCCACAAGTAAGGATGACGCCGTGGACCGGACACACCTATGTTGGAGAAATCCTTATTTCTAAGGAATCTATTATTGTTCCCAAGAAGGGAACTCTTGTTGACGGGGACAGAGAACTTTTTTCTTTGTTCACCTTCCATCCGTGAGATCTGAGAAAGGCTAGGACGATGTCCGTATGAGCCTTTGCTTTTGACATGGACGACGCTTGAATCAGGATGTCGTCCAAGTAAGGTACTACTGCAATGCCCCTTGGTCTTAGAACCGCTAGAAGGGATCCTAGTACCTTTGTGAAAATCCTTGGAGCAGTGGCTAATCCGAATGGAAGTGCCACAAACTGGTAATGCTTGTCCAGAAAAGCGAACCTTAGGAACTGATGATGTTCCTTGTGGATAGGAATATGTAGGTACGCATCCTTTAAATCCACGGTAGTCATAAATTGATTTTCCTGGATAGTAGGTAGGATCGTTCGAATAGTTTCCATTTTGAACGATGGTACCCTGAGAAATTTGTTTAGGATCTTTAGATCCAAAATTGGTCTGAATGTTCCCTCTTTTTTGGGAACTATGAACAGATTGGAATAAAATCCCATTCCTTGTTCTCTTATTGGAACTGGATATATCACTCCCATCTTTAACAGGTCTTCTACACAATGTAAGAATGCCTGTCTCTTTATTTGGTTTCAAGATAATTGAGACCTGTGGAACCTTCCCCTTGGGGGTAGTAGTTCCTTGAATTCCAGGAGATAACCTTGAGAAACTATTTCTAGCGCCCAAGGATCCTGAACATCTCTTGCCCAAGCCTGAGCAAAGAGAGAAAGTCTGCCCCCCACTAGATCCGGTCCCGGATCGGGGGCTATCCCTTCATGCTGTTTTGGTAGCAGTGGTAGGCTTCTTGGCCTGCTTACCCTTGTTCCAGCCTTGCATTGGTTTCCAGGCTGGTTTGGGTTGTGAAGTATTACCCTCTTGCTTAGAGGATACAGAATTAGAGACTGGTCCGTATCTGCGAAAGGGACGAAAATTAGGCTTATTTTTAGCCTTAAAAGACCTATCCTGTGGGAGGGCGTGGCCCTTTCCCCCAGTGATGTCTGAAATAATCTCTTTCAAATCAGGTCCAAATAATGTTTTACCTTTGAAAGGAATGTTAAGCAATTTTGTCTTGGAAGACACATCCGCTGACCAAGACTTTAGCCAAAGCGCTCTGCGCGCCACAATAGCAAACCCTGAATTTCTCGCCGCTAATCTAGCTAATTGCAAAGCGGCATCTAAAACAAAAGAGTTAGCCAATTTAAGTGCTTGAACTCTGTCCATAACCTCCTCATACGAAGATTCTTTACTGAGCGATTTTTCTAGTTCCTCGAACCAGAAACACGCTGCCGTAGTGACAGGAACAATGCATGAAATTGGTTGTAGAAGGTAACCTTGCTGTACAAAAATCTTTTTAAGCAAACCCTCTAATTTCTTATCCATAGGATCTTTGAAAGCACAACTATCTTCGATAGGAATAGTAGTGCGTTTGTTTAGAGTAGAAACCGCCCCCTCGATCCTTGGGGACTGTCTGCCATAAGTCCTTTCTGGGGTCGACTATAGGAAATAATTTCTTAAATATAGGGGGGGGAACAAAAGGTATGCCGGGCCTTTCTCACTCTTTATTTACTATGTCCGCCACCCGCTTGGGTATAGGAAAAGCGTCGGGGGGCACCGGAACCTCTAGGAACTTGTCCATCTTACATAATTTCTCTGGAATGACCAAATTGTCACAATCATCCAGAGTAGATAACACCTCCTTAAGCAGTGCGCAGAGATGTTCTAATTTAAATTTAAATGTCACAACATCAGGTTCAGCTTGATGAGAAATTTTTCCTGAATCTGAGATTTCTCCATCAGACAAAACCTCCCTCATGGCCCCTTGAGATTGGTGTGAGGGTATGTCAGAACAGTTATCATCAGCGTCCTCTTGCTCTTCAGTGTTTAAAACAGAGCAATCGCGCTTTCTCTGATAAGTAGGCATTTTGGATAAAAGATTTGCTATGGAGTTATCCATTACAGCCGTTAATTGTTGCATGGTAATAAGTATTGGCGCACTAGATGTACTAGGGGCCTCCTGTGTGGGCATAACTGGTGTAGACACAGTAGGGGATGATGTAGTATCATGTTTACTCCCCTCATTTGAGGAATCATCTTGGGCAATATTATCTGTGGCATTACTGTCCTTACTTTGTTTGGACACTATGGCACAATTATCACATAAATTTAAATGGGGAGACACATTGGCTTTCATACATATAGAACATAGCTTATCTGATGGTACAGACATGTTAAACAGGCTTAAACTTGTCAACAAAGCACAAAAAACGTTTTAAAATAAAACCGTTACTGTCACTTTAAATTTCAAACTGAAAACACTTTATTACTGAATATGTGAAAAAGTATGAAGGAATTGTTCAAAATTCACCAAAATTTCACCACAGTGTCTTAAAGCATTAAAAGTATTGCACACCAAATTTCAGAGCTTTAACCCTTAAATTAACGGAACTGGAGCCGTTTTTACATTTAACCCCTATACAGTCCCAGCTATATGCTTTGCTGAGACCCAACCAAGCCCAGAGGGGAATACGATACCAAATGACGCCTTCTATAAGCTTTTTCAGTGATTCTTAGCTCCTGACACATGCATCTGCATGCCTTGCTCTCCAAAAACAACTGCGCATTAATGGCGCGAAAATGAGGCTCTGTCTATAACTAGAAAGGCCCCCATCTGAAAAAGGCGTCCAACACAGTGCCTGCCGTTTTTCTAAACGTTCCCCAAGATTATAATACCAATTATTAGTTAGAATCTGCATAATATGCCTAGTAAAGCAATCGTTTTAGCCCAGAAAAATGTCTACCAGTTTTTAAGCCCTTTTTGAAGCCCTTTATTCTTTTATGTTTAACTAAGAAAATGGCTTACCGGTCCCCATGAGGGGAAATGACAGCCTTCCAGCATTACATGGTCTTGTTAGAAATATGGCTAGTCATACCTTAAGCAGAAAAGTCTGCTAACTGTTTCCCCCAACTGAAGTTACTTCATCTCAACAGTCCTGTGTGGAAACAGCAATCGATTTTAGTTACTGTCTGCTAAAATCATCTTCCTCTTACAAACAGAAATCTTCATCTTTTTCTGTTTCAGAGTAAATAGTACATACCAACACTATTTTAAAATAACAAACACTTGATAGAAGAATAAAACTACATTTAAACACCAAAAAACTCTTAACCATCTCCGTGGAGATGTTGCCTGTGCAACGGCAAAGAGAATGACTGGGGTGGGCGGAGCCTAGGAGGGATCATGTGACCAGCTTTGCTGGGACTCTTTGCCATTTCCTGTTGGGGAAGAGAATATTCCCACAAGAAAGGATGACGCCGTGGACCGGACACACCAATGTTGGAGAAAAGCCGACTGGAAAATCTCAAACACCTCTATGTAAAAAAGAAAGATATTTTACCTCAACATTCATCAGCAGTCATGTCCTATTTCAAAGGACTTTAAACGGAAACCCAATTTTTGTTCATGATTCAGATCGAGAATACAATTTTAAATAACTTTCCAATTTACTTTTATTATTTAATTTGCTTCCTTCTCTTGTTATCCTTTTATGAAAGGTTTATCTAGGCAACCTCAAGGGCAGCAGAGAACCTAGGTTCTAGCAGTTAATTGGTGGCTGTATATATATATATATATATATTTTGATTGTGATTGGCTCACCCATGTGTTCAGTTAGAAACCATTACTGCATGGCTGCTCCTTCAACAAATGATACAAAGAGAATGAAACAAATTAGATAATAGAAGTAAATTAGAAAGTTGTTTAAAATTGTATTCTCTATCTGAATCGTGAAATAAATTTTTTGGGTTTCATGACCCTTTAACCCCTTAACGACCAACGACGTATGGGGTACGTCCTGCAAAAAAATGCAGTTAATGACCAAGGACGTACCCCATACGTCGTTGTTCTTTAAAAGCAGTGGAAGCGATCCTGATAGCTTCCAGCTGCTTTCATGTTATTGCAGTGATGCCTCAATATTGAGGCATCCTGCAATAACTGTTTTTAGCCATCCGATGCAGAGAGAGCCACTCTGTGGCCCTCTCTGCATCGGCTACCGATGGCCGTTATGGTTGGTGGGTGGGCAGTTATTGGTGGAGGAGGGGGGAGGGATCTAGTGCGGGTGCGTGCACGTGATGTCTATCAAAACAGCATCAATATGCTGTAGATTTGGAGGGTGGGAGAGAGGACTGTGGAGGGTGGGATTTTGAAATCAAGGCATCAGGGAGAGGGTGGGGGGTTGGATGTTGAGGGGGGGGGCAGCTACACTACAGAAATAAATAAAATATTTAAAAAAAAAATAAAAAAAAAATACATTATTATATTTCAAACTGGGTACTGGCAGACAGCTGCCAGTACCCAATATGGTGCCCAATAATGGCAGGGGGGGGGGGGGGTTTAAAGAGCTGTTTGAGGGGGGATGAGGGAGGTTGGGGGCTAAGGGGGGTCCTACACAGCAGAAGAATTATTATTATTATTTTTTTTAAAAACCTAAAACTTTTATTTTAGTACTGGCAGATTTTCTGCCAGTACTTAAGATGGCGGGGACAATTGTGGGGTGGGGGAGGGAAGTGAGCTGTTTGGGAGGGATCAGGGGGTGGGATGTGTCAGGTGGGAGACTGATCTCTACACTAAAGCTAAAATTAACCCTGCAAGCTCCCTACAAGCTACCTAATTAACTCCTTCACTGCTAGACATAATATACGTGTGATGCGCAGCGGCATTTAGCGACCTTCTAACTACCAAAAAGCAACGCCAAAGCCATATATGTCTGCTATTTCTGAACAAAGGGGATCCCAGAGAAGCATTTACAACAATTTGTGCCATAATTGCACAAGCTGTTTGTAAATAATTTCAGTGAGAAACCTAAAATTGTGAAATATTTAAAGTTTTTTTTAATTTGATCGCATTTGGCGGTGAAATGGTGGCATGAAATATACCAAAATGGGCCTAGATCAATACTTGGGGTTGTTTACTACACTACACTAAAGCTAAAATTAACCCTACAAGCTCCCTACATGCTCCCTAATTAACCCCTTCACTGCTGCGCATAATACACGTGTGGTGCGAAGTGGCATTTAGGGGCCTTCTAATTACCAAAAAGCAACGTAAAAGCCATATATGTCTGCTATTTCTGAACAAAGGGGATCCCAGAGAAGCATTTAAAACCATTTGTGCAATAATTGCACAAGCTGTTTGTAAATAATTTCAGTGAGAAACCTAAAGTTTGTGAAAAAATTTGTGAAAAAGTGAACATTTTTTTTTATTTGATCGCATTTGGCGGTGAAATGGTGGCATGAAATATACCAAAATGGGCCTAGATCAATACTTTGGGATGCCTTTTAAAAATATATATATACACATGTTAAAGGATATTCAGGGATTCCTGACAGATATCAGTGTCCCAATGTAACTAGCGCTAATTTTGAAAAAACGTGGTTTGGAAATAGCAAAGTGCTACTTTTATTTAGTGCCCTATAACTTGCAAAAAAAGCAAAGAACATGTAAACATTGGGTATTTCTAAACTCAGGACAAAATTTAGAAACTATTTAGCATGGGTGTTTTTTGGTGGTTGTAGATGTGCAACAGATTTTGGGGGTCAAAGTTTGAAAAAATTGTTTTTTTTTCCATTTTTTCCTCATTTTATAATTTTTTTAATAGTAAATTATAAGATATGATGAAAATAATGGTATCTTTAGAAAGTCCATTTAATGGCGAGAAAAACGGTATATAATATGTGTGGGTACAGTAAATGAGTAAGAGGAAAATTACAGCTAAACACAAACACTGCAGAAATGTAAAAATAGCCTTGGTCCCAAACGGTTAACAAATGGAAAAGTGCTCTGGTCACTAAGGGGTTAAGTATCCAATTATGCTGCTTGTCCTAGGACTTGCAAGGGAGTGGGCATCTGGCATGTACACGCACAGTTATTTTACTTCCCTGTTCAGTTTAAAGGGACAGTCAACACCAGAATTTTTGTTGTTTAAAAAGATAGATAATCCCTTTATTACCCATTCCCCAGTTTTGCATAACTAATGCTGTTATATTAATAAACTTTTTACCTCTGATTAACTAGCATCTTCTGACAGCCCCCTGATCACATGACTTTTATTTATTATCTACTGACTTTCATTTTAGCCAATTAGTGCAGTGTCTGCCACAAGCCATGTGTGTGATCACAATGTTATCTATATGGCTCACATGAGCTAGCTCTCCCGTTGTGAAAAGCAAATAAAAAAGCATGTGATAAGAGGCGGCCTTCAAGGGCTTAGAAATTATCATATGAGCCTTCCTGTTTAGCTTTCAACTAAGAATACCAAGAGAACAAAGCAAAATTGGTGATAAAAGTAAATTGGAAAGTTGTTTAAAATTACATGCCCTATTTAAAACATGAGGGTTTTTTTGGACTTGACTGTCCCTTTAAAGACATTTACTATGAAATCATGTTAGATTATGGTGAAATCCTGCAACAGCACAGTAAAGCAAAGTGCAAATTTAGCACTGATGATGCAGACTGGCTTTTTTCCCCACTGTGCAGATGATGGTAAAAAAAAAAGAAAAGAAAAAAAAGGGAGTAGCTGAACTGCTTACACAGCACTTTGGTGAGATTAAGAAAAAAATGAGGCAAAATATACAGTATCTTTCATTTTTACATAGAGATGTTAATGTGATATTTTCTAGTTAGCTTTTTACAGATGTATGCTAAATCACTTGAAAATGATGCATTTATAAGTAACATTTCCATCTAAAACGCCATATGTTGTCTTAAGTAATCTGACAATAGTGGTTCCTTGCAAATGGACTGTGGTAATCCAAAATATATAGGCCTATCCATTGCAGAATCTACCTTACTTCAATCAGTAAAAGGATCTTTTGCACCTTCTCAGTACGAGATAAAAAGTTCCAATTAAGTTATCAGCAATGGCCAGCAATCTTGAATTAAAGGACCAATAAATACAGCAGATTCGCTAAATCAACAAATGCATGATAAAAAGACAAAGCAATAGCACTTAGTCTGAACTTCAAATAAATAGATTTTTTTTTCTAACAAATTTCAAAGTTATGTTTATTTCCACTCCCCCTGTATCATGTGACAGCCATCAGCCAATCACAAATGCATATACGTATAGTCAGTGATTTCTTGAACAGGCTCAGTAGGAGCTGGTGACTCAAAAAGTGTAAATATAAAAAGACTGTGCACAT
Organism: Bombina bombina; assembly: GCF_027579735.1. Lineage (NCBI taxonomy): Eukaryota > Metazoa > Chordata > Amphibia > Anura > Bombinatoridae > Bombina > Bombina bombina. The sequence goes on along the minus strand of NC_069499.1, from coordinate 888,927,438 downwards.
TTTGTTAATGGAAGTAAATTGGAAAGTTCTTTATAATTGCATGTTCTATCTGAATCATTAAAATTTAATTTGATCTGAGTGTCCCTTCAAGTTTTACGATTTATTATATGCATTATTACTTGTATACATTTTCATGTTAACTTGTATGTATATATATATATATATATATATATATATATATATATATATCTATATATATATATCTATATATATATATATATATATATATATATGTAAAATAATTATGAATTTAGGATACATTATGGAATAATATAAATAGTGGACTTAGAAAATATATATGAAGTGGATAAGACTGTCAAAGCTAGGAATATAATTCAACACAAACCGTGTTAATAACCACTATAGAGAATAAGAAAGAAGATGATGTCCCTTAAAATTGGATCAGACCAATAGAAGTCAAGGTGTAGTTATAAATAAAGACTCAATCCAACAGTGAAAAAGTTTTTTGATAAAGGCGCAAGAACAAGCGCAGAAACACATAAAATTAAAAACAATCTGTTGAGGATTCAATACGAAAGGGGCACTTTTGAAAAGAGAACGAGGAGCGTTGTAAGAGAAACCCGTGTCAGCCTTCTTTTCCGGGTACCCGCTTGTAAGCCAATCACACGGTTGGGAAGGACCACGTGACCGCAATCACTTGGAGAGAGACGCTAAAAGCCACACACGCTGGATGAGAGCAGAGCTCTGTAATAAACGGTCAGTGTATGAAAAGTGAGCGGAATGAGATAGGCTAATACACAAATGGAGGTCCGGTAAGAGGTATGGTGGGGTAAGTTACCAAGAATTGAGGACATACTAAAACATTTATTGTATACACCTTGTAAATCACTTAAACTCCTCTGACTTACTGCCAGAATTTGGAAGTATAACGATTTATCTTCTCATCAGCTGCTAATAAACGGATTCTTTTTCCCAATTTACTTACAATATATGACAATATATTGTTAAGCTATGGGTCTAGAGAGGATACAATCCACTTTTGCTGCTATCCATCTGCAGAGTCATACTTATTAATTTGACTCTTTTATTAGATAACTATTTATAAATATTTAGATTGTGGCCACAATTTGTGAATAGCGTGCATAGATTTTGTGTAAGAGTTTTATGTGTTTGATTAAATATATTTTGTGTTATATCACTTGCCTTTTCATATAACAAACAAAACATCCACCGCACCTTATATTTAACAAAATGTATTATGCTTCTTCTCTCATGAAGGTACAAAAGTGTTTCAGCAACGTTTATGGAGGCTGTCCCTTTATCATGCTAATGGGACTCATCTGTTAGATGCACTTTATAGGCCTTCCCATTAACCCATTCAATGCTCATACAAAATATCTGACAACTTACTAATGCCACCTAGTGGTTACATATTGTTACAATGAGTATAAATGTGAATATAAAAACAATGAAACATTTACCTATGTACATTAAAGATAAAAAATATTATCCTGTCCACTATTCTTTAAATGTATTATATATATATATATATATATATATATATATATATATACATACATACACACATACACATATATACACACACACATATACACACATACATACACACTACATAAATACCTTTAGGTCAAGCTGTCTTTTTGCTTTAGTATTAGTTCTCTGTTTCCACCCTTTCTTAGCCTATCTACACTATCAATAATTTGCAACCTCATTTGGCTGATGTTGTGGCCCGCCTCTAAGAAATGACGTGATCCTGGGGCTTCCCTATCCTTACATCTGTTAGGATGAGTCAATAGAGGTCTATCTCGTACCCGCCATGTCGTCTCGCCAATGTATAATTTTAGCGCATGGGCATTTAATGAGGTAAACGACATAGGAAGAGTCACATGTACAGTAATTTCTTATACCAAACTTCTTTCCAGTTTGTGGAAGTTAGAAGTCTGCACTTTTAATAACTGCACTAGAGCTAGCACAACTCAAACATGGGAAAGTGCCATAACTCAGTAGTAATATACCTCCGATTCTTTTTAGTGCCCAAGTCATTTCTTACCAAAAGGTCACCTAAATTGGGGACCATGCGATATGCCATGAAAGGATTCAATACTAGAATTGCAATTTCTTAAAACATGCCAATGTTTAGTGATGCTACTAATTTCTTTACCTTTGGGATTATATTGGGTGACACATACTACCCTCTGTTTCTCCTGTGTGTTTTTAGGAATAATTACCCTATCATCATGTTTAACTTTTTCAATGTCACTCTCAATTAATTTTATAGGTCAACCCCTCTCTCTGAATTTTTCTCCCATTTCCTTTAATCTACAGTTCACTAAGGAATCTCATTAACAATTCTTTTTACCCTCTTAAGCCGACTTTGAGGGAGAGAATTCCTCAGGGCACTGTGATGAAAGCTTTCATATCTTAACAAGGTATTTCTATCCGTCACTTTCCTATGTATATCAATATTAAGGCCACAGGTACTTTCATTCTTATATACAACTGTATCCAGAAACACCACTTTTTCTTCACTAAAAAAGTGTAAATTTCAGGTCATTGACTGCTTGATTCAATTGTTCAACAAATGCCAACAGGGTACCAACGTCACCCCACCACACGCCAAATATGTAATCTATGAAGCGCCACCATGACGCCCCATACTTCAACAACAAACTATTCTCATATACAAATTTCTCTTCGACTCTGCTCATGAACATATTGGCGTATGATGGGGCCACGTTGGAACCCATGGCTGTAGCCCTCGTCTGAAGGTACCACTCAGCCTGAAACAAAAAAGTAATTGTTGTACAATACTATTTTCAACACATTTTTCAAAGAATTGTATCTGTATTTCATTATAAAGGGCTGAATTTCTAAGGGCCAAAATACTGGTTCCTATGCCACTCTCATGGTTTATTAACGTCTATAGACTGCTTACATCAAGGGTATATAGGATACAGCATTTTGCAAAGGTAAATTCTTAAGCTTTTCAATAAAATCTCCAGTATCCCTGATGTAAGAAGTGATTTTAAGCACCTCTGGCTGTAGGACCTTATCCAAATATGTAGCGATGTGTGAATACTGATTATTCCTGCCACAATAGGCCGCCCAGGTGGTTCAGTCAGGTTTTTGTGGACCTTTGGCACTGTATATAAAAAAAGGGGTCTTTGGCCATTCTATATACAAATCTGCCAATTTCTTTTCTATAGTCCCATTTTTTAAATGCCCAATTCAATAAGCTTTTTATTTCTGCTTGTATTTTAATTACTGAGTTACCCTGTAATAATTTATAGGTATTTACATCACCTAATTGTTGTTTAATTTCAGATATGCTATACTCTTTTTAAGGACAAATCGTGCCTCCTCCCTTATCAGCTCTCCTCACTATCACTTTTCTCCAACATTGGTGTGTCCGGTCCACGGCGTCATCCTTACTTGTGGGAATATCTCTTCCCCAACAGGAAATGGCAAAGAGTCCCAGCAAAGCTGGCCATATAGTCCCTCCCAGGCTCCGCCCACCCCAGTCATTCTCTTTGCCGTTGCACAGGCAACATCTCCACGGAGATGGTTAAGAGTATGTGGTGTTTAGTTGTAGTTTTTTTTTTATTCTACTATCAAAAGTTTGTTATTTTAAAGTAGTGCTGGTATGTACTATTTACTCTGAAACAGAAAAAGATGAAGATTTCTGTTTGTGAGAGGAAGATGATTTTAGCAGACAGTAACTAAAATCGATTGCTGTTTCCACATAGGACTGTTGAGATGAAGTAACTTCAGTTGGGGGAAACAGTTAGCAGACTTTTCTGCTTAAGGTATGACTAGCCATATTTCTAATAAGACTGTGTAATGCTGGAAGGCTGTCATTTCCCCTCATGGGGACCGGTAAGCCATTTTCTTAGTCTCAAACAGAATAAAGGGCTTAATATGGGCTATAAAACTGGTAGACACTTTTATGGGCTAAATCGATTGCTTTATTTGGACATTTTATACATGTTTATGCTGATATTTCACACTTATAAACTTGGGGAACGTTTTTAACGTCAGGCACTATGTTAGACACCTTTTCCAGTCAGGAAGGGCCTTCCCAGTTGTAGGCTGAGCCTCATTTTCGCGCCATTACTGCGCAGTTGTTTTTGAGAGCAAGACATGCAGATGCATGTGTGAGGACCTGAAAGTGGTTGGAAAAGTTCCTAGAAGGCGTCATTTGGTATCGTATTCCCCTCTGGGCTTGGCAAAGTCACAGCAAAGGCTGTAGCTGGGACTGTATAGGGGTTAAATCTGTAACCGGTTCCGGTTTCGTTATTTTAAGGGTTAAAGCTCTGAAAATTGGTGTGCAATACTTTTAATGCTTTAAGACACTGTGGTGAAATTTTGGTAAATTTTGAACAATTCCTTCATATTTTTTCGCATATTCAGTAATAAAGTGTGCTCTGTTTAAAATTTAAAGAGACAGTAACGGTTTTGTTTTAAAACGGTTTTTGTGCTTTATTGACAAGTTTAAGCCTGTTTAACATGTCTGTGCCTTCAGATAAGCTATGTTCTTTATGTATGAAAGCCAATGTGTCTCCCCCTTCAAAATTGTGTGATAATTGTGCCATAGCGTCCAAACAAAGTAAGGACAGTACTGCCACAGCTAGTAAAGTTGCCCAAGATGATTCATCAGATGAAGGGAGTAGACATAGTTCTACATCATCTCCTTCTGTGTCTACGCCAGTTTTGCCCACGCAGGAGGCCCCTAGTACTTCTAGCGCGCCAATGCTTATTACCATGCAACAATTGACGGCTGTAATGGATAACTCCATAGCTAATATTTTATCCAAAATGCCTGCATATCAGAGAAAGCGCGATTGCTCTGTTTTAAACACTGAAGAGCAGGAGGGCGCTGATGATAATGTTTCTGTCATACCCTCACACCAATCTGAAGGGGCCATGAGGGAGGTTTTGTCAGATGGGGAAATTTCAGATTCAGAAAAAATTTCTCAACAGGCTGTACCTGATGTTGTGACATTTAAATTTAAATTAGAACATCTCTGCGCACTGCTTAAGGAGGTGTTATCTACTCTGGATGATTGTGACAACTTGGTCATTCCAGAAAAATTATGCAAGATGGACAAGTTCCTAGAGGTTCCGGTGCACCCCGACGCTTTTCCTATACCCAAGCGGGTGGCGGACATAGTGAATAAGGAGTGGGAGAAGCCCGGCATACCTTTTGTTCCCCCTCCTATATTTAAGAAATTATTTCCTATGGTAGACCCAAGAAAGGACTTATGGCAGACAGTCCCTAAGGTCGAGGGGGCAGTTTCTACTTTAAACAAGCACACTACTATTCCTATTGAGGATAGTTGTGCTTTCAAAGATCCTATGGATAAAAAAATGGAGGGTTTGCTTAAAAAGATTTTTGTACAGCAAGGTTACCTTCTACAACCCATTTCGTGCATTGTTCCTGTCACTACAGCAGCGTGGTTCTGGTTCGAGGAACTAGAAAAGTCACTCAGTAGAGAGACTCCATATGAGGAGGTTATGGACAGAGTTCACGCACTTAAGTTGGCTAACTCTTTTATTTTAGATGCCGCTTTGCAATTAGCTAGATAAGCTGCGAAAAATTCAGGGTTTGCAATTGTGGCGCGCAGAGCGCTTTGGCTAAAGTCTTGGTCAGCGGATGTATCATCCAAGACAAAATTGCTTAACATCCCCTTCAAGGGTAAAACTCTCTTTGGACCAGAATTGAAAGATTATCTCAGACATCACTGGGGGAAAGGGCCACACCCTCCCACAAGATAGGCCTTTCAAGGCCAAGAATAAGTCTAATTTTCGTTCCTTTCGTAATTTCAGGAACGGACCGGCCTCTAATTCTGCATCCTCTAAGCAAGAGGGTAATGCTTCACAGTCCAAGCCAGCCTGGAAACCGATGCAAGGCTGGAACAAGGGTAAGCAGACCAAGAAGCCTGCTACCGCTAACAAAACAGCATGAAGGAGTAGCCCCCGATCCGGGACCGGATCTAGTGGGGGGCAGACTCTCTCTCTTTGCCCAGGCTTGGGCAAGAGATGTTCAGGATCCCTGGGCGCTAGAAATAGTTTCTCAGGGTTATCTTCTGGAATTCAAGGAACTACCCCCAAGGGGAAGGTTCCACATGTCTCACTTATCCTCAAACCAAATAAAGAGACAGGCGTTCTTACATTGTGTAGAAGACCTGTTAAAGATGGGAGTGATACACCCAGTTCCAATGACGGAACAAGGAATGGGATTTTACTCAAATCTGTTCGTAGTTCCCAAAAAAGAGGGAAACTTCAGACCAATTCTGGATTTAAAGATCCTAAACAAATTTCTCAGGGTACCATCGTTCAAAATGGAAACCATTCGAACGATTCTACCCACTATCCAGGAAGGTCAATTTATGACTACCGTGGATCTAAAGGATGCGTACCTACATATTCGTATCCACAAAGAACATCATCAGTTCCTAAGGTTCGCCTTTCTGGACAAACATTACCAGTTTGTGGCCCTCCCATTCGGATTAGCCACTGCTCCAAGGATTTTCACAAAGGTACTCGGGTCCCTTCTATCGGTCCTAAGACTGAGGGGCATTGCAGTAGTACCATACTTGGACGACATTCTAATACAAGCGTCGTCTCTTTCAAAAGCAAAGGCTCATACAGACATCGTTCTGGCCTTTCTCAGATCTCACGGATGGAAGGTGAACATAGAAAAGAGTTCTCTGTCTCCGTCAACAAGAGTTCCCTTCTTGGGAACAATAATAGATTCCTTAGAAATGAGGATTTTCCTGACAGATGTTAGAAAGTCAAAACTTCTAAGCGCTTGTCAAGTTCTCCATTCTGTTCCACGTCCTTCCATAGCTCAGTGCATGGAAGTAGTAGGGTTGATGGTTGCAGCAATGGACATAGTTCCTTTTGCGCGAATTCATCTAAGACCATTACAACTGTGCATGCTGAAACAGTGGAATGGGGACTATACAGACTTGTCTCCAGTAATTCAAGTAGATCAGAAGACCAGAGATTCACTCCGTTGGTGGCTAACCCTGGACCACCTATCCCAGGGAATGAGCTTCCGCAGACCAGAGTGGGTCATCGTCACGACCGACGCCAGTCTAGTGGGCTGGGGCGCGGTCTGGGAATCCCTGAAAGCTCAGGGAATATGGTCTTGGGAAGAGTCTCTTCTCCCGATAAACATTCTGGAATTAAGAGCGATATTCAATGCTCTCAGGGCCTGGCCTCAGCTTGCAAAGGCCAGATTCATAAGATTCCAATCAGACAACATGACGACTGTTGCGTATATCAATCATCAGGGGGGAACAAGGAGTTCCCTGGCGATGAAAGAAGTGACCAAAATAATACAATGGGCGGAGGATCACTCCTGCCACCTATCTGCGATCCACATCCCAGGTGTGGAAAACTGGGAAGCGGATTATCTGAGTCGTCAGACATTCCATCCGGGGGAGTGGGAACTCCACCCGGAGATCTTTGCCCAGTTGATTCAATTATGGGGCATTCCAGACATGGATCTGATGGCGTCTCGTCAGAACTTCAAGGTTCCTTGCTACGGGTCCAGATCCAGGGATCCCAAGGCGACTCTAGTGGATGCACTAGTAGCGCCTTGGACCTTCAACCTAGCTTACGTGTTTCCACCGTTTCCTCTCATTCCCAGGCTGGTAGCCAGGATCAAACAGGAGAGGGCCTCTGTGATCTTGATAGCTCCTGCGTGGCCACGCAGGACTTGGTATGCAGACCTGGTGAATAGGTCATCGGTTCCACCATGGAAGCTATCTTTGAGACAGGACCTTCTTGTTCAGGGTCCATTCGAACATCCAAATCTGGTCTCCCTCCAGCTGACGGCTTGGAGATTGAACGCTTGATTCTATCAAAGCGTGGGTTTTCAGATTCTGTGATAGATACTCTGGTTCAAGCCAGAAAACCGGTAACTAGAAAGATTTACCATAAAATATGGAAAAGATATATCTGCTGGTGTGAATCCAAGGGATTCCCATGGAATAAGATAAAAATTCCTAAGATTCTTTCCTTTCTGCAAGAAGGTTTGGATAAAGGATTATCTGCGAGTTCTCTAAAGGGACAGATTTCTGTTTTATCTGTCTTACTACTCAAACGACTGTCAGCTGTGCCAGATGTTCAAGCATTTGTTCAGGCTCTGGTTAGGATCAAGCCTGTTTACAGACCTTTGACTCCTCCCTGGAGTTTAAATCTAGTTCTTTCAGTTCTTCAAGGGGTTCCGTTTGAACCTCTACATTCCATAGATATTAAGTTGTTATCTTGGAAAGTTTTGTTTTTGGTTGCTATTTCTTCTGCTAGAAGAGTTTCAGAGTTATCTGCTCTGCAGTGTTCTCCGCCCTATCTGGTGTTCCATGCAGATAAGGTGGTTTTGCGTACTAAGCCTGGTTTTCTTCCAAAGGTTGTTTCTAACAAAAATATTAACCAGGAGATAGTTGTACCTTCTTTGTGTCCGAATCCAGTTTCAAAGAAGGAACGTTTATTACACAATTTGGACGTAGTCCGTGCTCTAAAATTCTATTTAGAAGCTACAAAAGATTTCAGACAAACATCTTCTCTGTTTGTCGTCTATTCTGGTAAAAGGAGAGGTCAAAAAGCGACTTATACCTCTCTTTCCTTTTGGCTTAAAAGCATCATCCGATTGGCTTACGAGACTGCCGGACGGCAGCCTCCTGAAAGAATCACAGATCACTCCACTAGGGCTGTGGCTTCCACATGGGCCTTCAAGAACGAGGCTTCTGTTGATCAGATATGTAAGGCAGCGACTTGGTCTTCTCTGCACACTTTTGCCAAATTTTACAAATTTGATACTTTTGCTTCTTCGGAGGCTATTTTTGGGAGAAAGGTTTTGCAAGCCGTGGTGCCTTCCGTTTAGGTAACCTGATTTGCTCCCTCCCTTCATCCGTGTCCTAAAGCTTTGGTATTGGTTCCCACAAGTAAGGATGACGCCGTGGACCGGACACACCAATGTTGGAGAAAACAGAATTTATGCTTACCTGATAAATTACTTTCTCCAACGGTGTGTCCGGTCCACGGCCCGCCCTGGTTTTTTAATTAGGTCTGATGAATTATTTTCTCTAACTACAGTCACCACTGTACCATATGGTTTCTCCTATTTTTTCCTCCTGTCCGTCGGTCGAATGACTGGGGTGGGCGGAGCCTGGGAGGGACTATATGGCCAGCTTTGCTGGGACTCTTTGCCATTTCCTGTTGGGGAAGAGATATTCCCACAAGTAAGGATGACGCCGTGGACCGGACACACCGTTGGAGAAAGTAATTTATCAGGTAAGCATAAATTCTGTTTTTTTTTTCTTTAAGTGAATCAATTGCTTTTTTCTGAGGCAAAGTTATATAAGATTTATAGTTTTTATTTTTGTTTTTTTTTTGTTTTCAAAAGCTTTATTAAATATAATCCAGTGTAAATAAAAATGACAAGTGCATAACCAGTTTCAGTGCTTGAATACAATAATCAGCATTAACATTGGTTCAGTAACTGCTTATACATTACTATAAAAGTGAGCTTACTTTTTTGCGTCTTATTTTCTATATTCCTAACATATGTAACATTTGTGCTATTCATGTGGTATGTTGCTACGCATATCTACCAGGTTCCTGTGTTCCCCTAGTCTCTCTATATCTGGGTGGTATATATAGTGCGCCTTATGTTTGAAGTTTGTGGGTGTCCCTATCCTACACTGCTTCTCATGTAGTGCATTCCCTGCACTGCATTAGCATAGTTTCATGTGTTTCTATTGTATCGTTCTTTAGGTGGTGGTACCTTTCCAGATGCAATAGTGAGCTAACCTTTCCCTTCCACTCCTCTATTGTGGGTATTGTTTTAGATTTCCAGTATTTAGGAACCAACAATTTCGCGCTGTTTAACATAACCATCCTCAGTGCCTTACTTGCAGAGCTTTCTAGCGTGGGGAGAGATAGGAAAAGCAGTGTTTTTGGACTGTTTTGTATCGTCTTCCCTGTTGCTTTCCTAATGTGTTCTAAGATCCCTGTCCAAAATTGATCCAGTTCTGGACATTCCCACCAAATATGTGTTATAGTGCCTTCTCCCCCACACCCTCTCCAGCACTTCCCTGAGGCAGTTTTGTATATCTTGTTTAATCGAATGGGAGTGAGGTACCATCTAGACAGAAACTTATATCCAGATTCTTGAACCCTGCTTGAGATTGAGGCCTGCTTTGTTGTTTGGAAAGCGGCTAACCACTCTGAGGTGCTAATGTCAGTGTGCAATTCTCTCTCCCATGCCTTAGTGTATGATGGTAGTGTCTGAGCGTCCTCTATAAGGAGGATCTTATATAATAGCGAGAGTGCGTGGTCTGTTGCATTGGTCTTTATGCACAGGGTCTCGAAGGTTGTCAGCTGTCTAAGGTAGTTGTGTTTCTGCTTGTGAGTCGATATAAAGTGACTGAGTTGGGAGTGTGCCAGCCAGCTCATGCGAACATCTGGGTTATTTTCTATTATTGTGTTTAGTGGTTTCAGTTTGTTCCCTTCCAAGAGTGCTGAGAGTGTTCGTTCCTTGTATGGTATTGTGTGACTGAGGCTTGTTTCTCTATAGTTCCAAGGGGTTGCGGGATTCTGGTATGTGGGTGTCAAGGGGCTTATGTGAGTGGAAATGTTTGTGGAGGTGTTTAACAGTCTGTCCCAGGTGGCGAAAAAGTCAGCGAATAGTGGGTATCTAGATGTTGCTGTTGGTCTGTCTCTCTCTGATAACCAGGCAATTCCCCCTGCGTTGCTCATGCCCAGTATAGTGCGGTCTATCTGGACCCATAGTTTGTTGGGATCATTCCTACACCAATCCAGTAGTTGCCTCAGTGAGATGGCTTGTTTATATATCATAATATTTGGTAGTCCTAAGCCACCTCTGTCTCTGGGTAAATATAGTGTAGTTTTCTTGACCCTGGGCCTAATAGTCCCCCAAACGTAGTGTTCTATTATGCTTTGCAATTTGGACAGGTAATTGTGTGGGAGGGGGATTGGTGTAGTTTGCATAAGATATAGAAGTCTTGGCAGGATGTTCATTTTTATCACGTTTACTCTTCCTAGCCAGGATATGGGTTTATTTTTCCAGTTCGATAAGTCCGTCACTATATCTGCCTCTAATTTTTTGTAGTTGGCCCTATACATTTCCTGTTGGTCCGGGGATAAGAATATGCCTAAATACTTCATCTTAGTTTTTTGCTTTTTGAGTGGGCAGTTCTGTAGGGACTGGTCAAGTGTCATTGCACCGTATGTGATGTTGAGGATCTCAGACTTGGAGAGGTTTAACTGGAAGTTGGAGACTTTGCCAAATTTCCCGAATATCTCAAGTGTTCTATTCATGGAGGTGTTAACATTGGTCAGAGTGAGCAGGACATCGTCCGCATATAAAGCTATCTTATACATATTTGAGGCAATCTGAATTCCCTCTATTTGGGTATCGATCCAAATTTTTTGGGCTAGGGCTTCTATTGTAATAGCAAAAAGTATAGGCGAAAGGGGACAGCCCTGTCTCGATTTATAGTTTTTTTAACACAATTATGCATCTTTAACTTAGCTATATTGTGATTCACCAGATCAATATAAGTTTCTACACTATTATTACCACAGCTAGGGGTAAAAACACTTTTCTTGAATAAACCTACAGATACAATCTCTGATTACAGATAGAAGGGCACCGAGAACCTTTAAGAAGATTCTTGGAGCTGTCGCTAGGCTAAATGGAAGAGCAACAAATTGGTAATGCTTGTCTAGAAAAGAGAATCTCAGAAACCGATAGTGATCTGGATGAATCGGAATGTGAAGATATGCATCCTTTAAGTCGATTGTGGACATAAAATGCCCTTGCTGAAGAAAAGGCAGAATAGTCCTTATAGTCACCAAAAAATGTTGCAAAATGTGAAAAGAAAAAAAGAAAACATTTAAACAAAATATCCAATTTCCTCATAGCAGTTTCAGGAATGGGAAAAAATGCTTATGCTAAAAAAAAAAAGCAAAAAGGAAAGCATCATAGCTCTCTATAATATAAAGAGAGCATGACGCATTAAAAGAAGAAGGGTAATATAAGAAAAAATTTGGTGCCAAGTATGACTGATGACGCAAAAGGAAGTGAAAACTTTTTGGCACCAAAGCCAACACCAGGAAATGACGCAACTCGCGTCTTAACAAGCGCGACCTTGCGCCAAAAAAAAAAAAACACCTAACGTCAACAAAGACGCAGGAAATGACGAGACTTGCGTCACCATATGCGCAACTTCGCACCAAAAATTACGCAATAAAAAAAACATCATTTTGTGTCCTGGCAAGCCTAATTTGCCCAAGAAAATTTGGAAAACAAAGTTAAATTGAAGGAACTGAAACCCTAGATATGAAAAAAATTATTTAAATAAGCTTCCCAAAAACATAAATTCCATACTGAAACTAATAGACTGCAAAAGGGAAATATGCATGAACCGGACTCATGGCAAATATAAGGAAACATTTAAAACTTAACAATATAATATAAAGCGACAATCATAACTGAGAGTGTCTTTAAAAAAAAGATACATACTTACCAGAAGACACCCAACCACATATAGCAGACAGCCAAACCAGTAATGAGAAAAAAAAAAAATTCAGCAGAGGTAATGGTATAGGAGTATAAAGTCGATCTGAAAAGGGAGGCAGGAGATGAATCCCTACGACCGATTACAGAGAGCCTTTGAAAAGATTTCCCATAGGTGAAACCACGAAATCAACAGGCAATACTCCCAGTGGCGACTCTAGGAACAATATATAGGGGGGGCACATAAGATACCACAGTCAAAACTGAGGGGGCACTAATAATTTTTACCACTAAATTATACCCCTAAATATACAAACATACACACTCATTCATACATACATACGCACATATTCATACATATACATACACACACTCATACATATACACACACACACACACACACACACACTCTCTTTCATACATACACACACACACTCATGCATATACACACTTATACATACACACAAACATACACACGCACACACACATACACACACTTATGCATACATGCACACACACTCATACATACACTCACAAAATACTCATACATACACTAATGCATACACACACTGACACATACACGCTCTCACTCATACATACACACACACTAATGCATTCACACATACACATGCACGCACATACTCACACACACTAATGCATACACACTCACACACATTAATGCATACAGACACAAACTCATGCATAGACACACTCATACATACATACACATACTATAGTGTTATTTTAATTTAATTTAATTGTTTTTAGTCCACAAGTGAAAGAGAATATTTCACTAGCTTTGAAGTAAAAAGTACTAAAAAGCTTATCTCCAAGGTGTTAAAAATACTACCTTAAAGTGACGGGTGGAAAATTCAGTACATCCTGCTCCATAGGTAACACAGAGCGCTCACATTGCCCTTCCTAAGCCTTGGTTCATACAATGTATGCAGGGTAGCAGCTCTGTAAAACCTATGGTACTGACTGTGTCTCACGTGATTCTCTGTACTCCATTTTCATTCAAAAGTATAATAAAAAGGCCTACTCTGGGTAGTGTCGCTACTTTTAGGAGCTGTTTTAGCCCCCTTTGAGAAAAAGATTGGTAGACTTGTCTGCAAATCATTGCAGATATACACATAGAATATAGCTCACAATGTTATGAAAAAATCTGTTCATTTTACAGGGACTTTAAATTAAAAAAAATTCTGCAGCAGAAAAGAGCAAAATTTAAATTCACTGTAAAATGTACAGATTTTTTTTCATAGCACATTGTGAGTTATATTATATATATATATATATATATATATATATATGTTTTTTTTTTTTTTTTAAATACTACAAAGATAGGGGGAGAGTATGTAATTAATCTAAAGAATTTAGATAATTTATAAAACTACTGTGCGTACTTTCAAACGCCAAAAAGTAGTGGTGCAGACCCTCTAAGATAGATATCAAAATATTCTTACTTGAAAGAGAGAAATATATATCTGTATATAATTAAGAGAGGGGATTTAGCACTCTTATTGCTCAAAGCGGTCTCCCAGAGGGAGAGGGACCCACACCAAAAACTGGCAGTCAAATAGATATTAAAGTGCAGCGACCATTTATATATCTATATATATATATATATATATATCTATATATATATATATATATATATATATATACACACACTTATTCAATATTTTCCACATATATAGTACAGTACAAGACCATAAATAGGCATATAGCCACTAACATAAATCAACTAATTGTACAGTTAGTTGATTTATATTAGTGGCTATTTGCCTATTTATGGTCTTGTACTGTACTATATATGTGGAAAATATTGAATAAGTATATTTGCTTATTTGTGTGATGCATCACTGAACTGTCCAATGTTTTTTCATTGACTTAATAAATGGTCTCTGCACTTTAATATCTATTTGGCCGCCAGTTTTTGGTCTGTTTGTGGTGTGGGTGTCTCTCCCTCTGGGAGACCGCTTTGAGCAATAAAAGAGTGCTGAATCCTCTCTCTTAAAGGGACATTAAACCAAAAAAAAATATTTCATAATTCAGACAGAGAATACAATTTTAAACAGCATTCCAATTTACGTCTATTATCTATTTTGCTTCATTCTTTAGATATCCTTTGTTAAAGAAATAGCAATGTACAAGGGAAAGCCAATCACATGAGGCATCTATGTGAAGCCACCAATCAGAAGCTACTGAGCCTATCTAGATATGCTTTTCAGGCAAGAATATCAAGAGAATGAAGCAAATGAGATAATAGAAGTTAAATAGAAAGTTTAAAATGGTATTCTCTATCTGAATCATGAAAAAAACATTTGGATTTAATGTCCCTTTAAATATATACAGATGTATATTTCTCTCAAGTAAAAATATTTATATATATATATATATATATATATATATATATATATATATATATATATATATATATATATATATGTGTGTGTGTGTGTGTATAGATGTATAATTTTATAGTCATCCCTAGAAGGAAGATAGTGGATATATATAATTATACAAGGTTTCCTAAAGAACAAATAGTTGCATATATATATATAAATGTGTGTGTGTATGTATAAAACACACACACATTGCCAGCAGCAGCTTAGCCCTACACAATAATCATAGGATTTCAAATAGCTAACATTAGTTTCTGTTAGCACATAGTCCCTTTGTATAGCAGTTTCAGTATCAGGGGGGGGGGGGGTCGCGAGTGGCGGGGGAGGGGGTGATACTGAAACTGCTATACTAAGGGACTATGTGCTAACAGAAACTAATGTTAGCTATTTGAAATCCTATGATTATTGTGTAGGGCTGAGCTGACTATATCAGAGAGCCTCAAAATAGTGTTTCTCCAACAAAAAACAAGAATTGGAAGAATGAAACACAGTCTCACCTATAATGTGTGTGCCTACAGTCAACTCTACAGAATCAGTTTAATCTTACCCCAACCCCAGAATCAGATCTTCAGACAGACTATCGTCATCTGTCTTTGCTGCCACTGACAGTCCCAAACAGCCAGTGCCTGCTGATGCTGCTCCTTCCCGCGCTCTCTGCTTGCTCTGTCCTGTCCTGCACACAAAAGCACCTACTGGCTAAGCTTGCTCCTCCCTCTTCATGTTCAGTCTCCGGTCATGTTCCTTGTGCTGCTGTGTAGGAACATGACCTGCCTGGAACTGGAGAGGAGGAGCAAATAGCGCCAGCATGCATGGGGAACATAGTGAGACATGCTGCTGCTGCGCATATTTCTCAGTCACTCTAAGGCATATTTGAAAGAAAAAACACTGGCCCAGAATAAAACAAATATAAAAAAAAAGTATATATCTGACAGTTCACATTCAGCATTATGCAAGTGCTGGGGCTGGGGGGGCAGACAGGGGGGCAAGCCATTTTACAAGGGGGGCAAATGCCCCCCCTGGCCCCCCTGTAGCGACGCCACTGAATACTCCCTTTACATCCCTCTGACAAACACTGTACTCTGAGAGGAATTGGGCTTCAAAATGTTTAGAAGCGCCTATCATAGAAGAAATCAAGCACATCTTACTTCACCACCCCCATAGGAGGCAAAGTTTGTAAAACTAAGGTATGTGTGTGGTGGGAGGTGTATTTATAGGCATTTTAAGATTTGGGAAACTTTGCCCCCTCCTGGTAGGAATGTATATCCCATATGTCACTAGCTTATGGACTCTTGCCACTTACATGAAAGAAATATCCCTCCCACTTCCCCTACCCTCTCAGCAGTTTAAGCCAAGGATAAGGAAAAGTAGAGCGATAAAATGGGTAAAGAGGCGCCATAAGACTGCCGCCACTATTATTTCAGGGCAGGTTTGTAGACTCTCACTGCCAAGAAAGAAAATAATTTTATCAGGTAAGCATATTTTCTTTCTAATGACAGTGAGTTCACAAATTCATTCATAACCTATAGGAAACCAATACCCAGGCTGCAGTGTCCACGAAAAGTTTAATGGAGGGAAAGGTAGGGAAGGCAGTCAGAGCCCAAGTAGCAGCCTTACATATCTGTTCAACCAAAGCCTCATTCTTGAAGGCCCAGGAAAAAGACACCACACAAGTAGAAAATGATTTAATCCGTGATGGAGGCTGCTGTCCAGTTTCTATATAAACAATGTGAATAAAACTTCTGGGCCAGGAGGATAGGATAACAGCAGTGGCTTTCTGACCCTTGTACTTACCACAATACAGGATAAACAAGGAAGATGATTGAGGAAATTCCTTGGTAGCATGAAGATAGAACTTTAAAGCTCTAACAATATCCAGATTATTTATTTAACAACCTCCCCTTAGATGAAGAAGAATTAATAAAAAGAAGGAACGACAATTTGACTGATATTGTGAGTTGAGACAACCTTAGGTAAAAACTCCAAAGTACAGTCTTATCTGAATGGAACGCTAGATAAGTTCAGTCACACTGGAGGGCAGACAATTCTGACACTCTGGCCTAGATTTGGAGTTTTGTCGGTAACGACCCGAAAAACTAACGCCGGCTTTTTTCTGGCCGCACCATAAAAATAACTCTGGTATCGAGAGTCCACATAAAGGCTGCGTTAGGCTCCAAAAAAGGAGCGTAGAGCATTTTTAACGCAGCTTCAACTCTCGATACCAGAGTTGCTTACGGACGCGGCCAGCCTCAAAAACGTGCTCGTGCACGATTCCCACATAGGAAACAATGGGGCTGTTTGAGCTGAAAAAAAACCCAAAAACCTGCAAAAAAGCTGCGTTCAGCTCCTAACGCAGCCCCATTGTTTGCTATGCGGTAACCCTTCCTACGTCTGCACTTAACACTCTAACATGTACCCCGAGTCTAAACACCCCTAACCTTACACTTATTAACCCCTAATCTGCCGCCCCCGCTATCGCTGACCCCTGCATATTATTATTAACCCCTAATCTGCCGCTCCGTAAACCGCCGCTACTTACATTATCCCTATGTACCCCTAATCTGCTGCCCCTAACACCGCCGACCCCTATATTATATTTATTAACCCCTAATCTGCCCCCCACAACGTCGCCTCCACCTGCCTACACTTATTAACCCCTAATCTGCCGACCGGACCTGAGCACTACTATAATAAAGTTATTAACCCCTAATCCGCCTCACTAACCCTATCATAAATAGTATTAACCCCTAATCTGCCCTCCCTAACATCGCCGACACCTAACTTCAATTATTAACCCCTAATCTGCCGACCGAATCTCGCCGCTATTCTAATAAATGTATTAACCCCTAAAGCTAAGTCTAACCCTAATACTAACACCCCCCTAAATTAAATATAATTTAAATCTAACGAAATTAATTAACTCTTATTAAATAAATTATTCCAATTTAAAGCTAAATACTTACCTGTAAAATAAATCCTAATATAGCTACAATATAAATTATAATTATATTATAGCTATTTTAGGATTTATATTTATTTTACAGGTAACTTTGTATTTATTTTAACCAGGTACAATAGCTATTAAATAGTTAAGAACTATTTAATAGCTAAAATAGTTAAAATAATTACAAATTTACCTGTAAAAGAAATCCTAACCTAAGTTACAAATAAACCTAACACTAGACTATCAATAAATTAATTAAATAAACTACCTACAATTACCTACAATTAACCTAACACTACACTATCAATAAATTAATTAAATACAATTGCTACAAATAAATACAATTAAATAAACTAGCTAAAGTACAAAAAATAAAAAAGAACTAAGTTACAAAAAATAAAAAAATATTTACAAACATAAGAAAAATATTACAACAATTTTAAACTAATTACACCTACTCTAAGCCCCCTAATAAAATAACAAAGCCCCCCAAAATAAAAAAATGCCCTACCCTATTCTAAATTACTAAAGTTCAAAGCTCTTTTACCTTACCAGCCCTGAACAGGGCCCTTTGCGGGGCATGCCCCAAGAAATTCAGCTATTTTGCCTGTAAAAAAAAACATACAATACCCCCCCCCCCAACATTACAACCCACCACCCACATACCCCTAATCTAACCCAAACCCCCCTTAAATAAACCTAACACTAAGCCCCTGAAGATCATCCTACCTTGTCTTCACCATACCAGGTTCACCGATCGGTCCAGAAGAGCTCCTCCGATGTCCTGATCCAAGCCCAAGCGGGGGGCTGAAGAGGTCCATGATTCAGCTGAAGTCTTCATCCAAGCGGGCCAGAAGAGGTCTTCCATCCGATTGAAGTCTTCATCCAAGCGGCATCCATCCGGAGCGAAGCGGCAGCATCCTGAAGACCTCCACCGCGGAACATCCATCCTGGTCGACGACTGAACGACGAATGACGGTTCCTTTAAATGACGTCATCCAAGATGGCGTCCCTCGAATTCCGATTGGCTGATAGGATTCTATCAGCCAATCGGAATTAAGGTAGGAATATTCTGATTGGCTAATGGAATCAGCCAATCAGAATCAAGTTCAATCCGATTGGCTGATCCTGGTATGGTGAAGACAAGGTAGGATGATCTTCAGGGGCTTAGTGTTAGGTTTATTTAAGGGGGGTTTGGGTTAGATTAGGGGTATGTGGGTGGTGGGGGTTGTAATGTTGGGGGGGGGGTATTGTATGTTTTTTTTACAGGCAAAAGAGCTGAATTTCTTGGGGCATGCCCCGCAAAGGGCCCTGTTCAGGGCTGGTAAGGTAAAAGAGCTTTGAACTTTAGTAATTTAGAATAGGGTAGGGCATTTTTTTATTTTGGGGGGCTTTGTTATTTTATTAGGGGGCTTAGAGTAGGTGTAATTAGTTTAAAATTGTTGTAATATTTTTCTTATGTTTGTAAATATTTTTTTATTTTTTGTAACTTAGTTCTTTTTTATTTTTTGTACTTTAGCTAGTTTATTTAATTGTATTTATTTGTAGCAATTGTATTTAATTAATTTATTGATAGTGTAGTGTTAGGTTAATTGTAGGTAATTGTAGGTAGTTTATTTAATTAATTTATTGATAGTCTAGTGTTAGGTTTATTTGTAACTTAGGTTAGGATTTCTTTTACAGGTAAATTTGTAATTATTTTAACTATTTTAGCTATTAAATAGTTCTTAACTATTTAATAGCTATTGTACCTGGTTAAAATAAATACAAAGTTACCTGTAAAATAAATATAAATCCTAAAATAGCTATAATATAATTATAATTTATATTGTAGCTATATTAGGATTTATTTTACAGGTAAGTATTTAGCTTTAAATTGGAATAATTTATTTAATAAGAGTTAATTAATTTCGTTAGATTTAAATTATATTTAATTTAGGGGGGTGTTAGTATTAGGGTTAGACTTAGCTTTAGGGGTTAATACATTTATTAGAATAGCGGCGAGATTCGGTCGGCAGATTAGGGGTTAATAATTGAAGTTAGGTGTCGGCGATGTTAGGGAGGGCAGATTAGGGGTTAATACTATTTATGATAGGGTTAGTGAGGCGGATTAGGGGTTAATAACTTTATTATAGTAGCGCTCAGGTCCGGTCGGCAGATTAGGGGTTAATAAGTGTAGGCAGGTGGAGGCGACGTTGTGGGGGGCAGATTAGGGGTTAATAAATATAATATAGGGGTCGGCGGTGTTAGGGGCAGCAGATTAGGGGTACATAAGGATAACGTAGGTGGCGATCGGCAGATTAGGGGTTAAAAAATTTTTTTCCGAGTGTCGGCGATGTGGGGGGACCTCGGTTTAGGGGTACATAGGTAGTTTATGGGTGTTAGTGTACTTTAGAGTACAGTAGTTAAGAGCTTTATAAACCGGCGTTAGCCCAGAAAGCTCTTAACTACTGACTTTTTTCCTGCGGCTGGAGTTTTGTCGTTAGATCTCTTAACGCTCACTTCAGAAACGACTCTAAATACCGGAGTTAGAAAAATCCCATTGAAAAGATAGGATACGCAATTTACGTAAGGGGATCTGCGGTATGGAAAAGTCGCGGCTGGAAAGTGAGCGTTAGACCCTATTTTGAGTGACTCCAAATACCGGCGGTAGCCTAAAACCAGCGTTAGGAGCCTCTAACGCTGGTTTTCACGGCTAACGCCAAACTCTAAATCTAGGCCTCTAAGAGCAGACGAAATATTGAAACAAAACTTTCCAAGTTAATAACATAGGGGTAGATTTTTTAAATGTATACGCTGTCTGCATTTAATAATGAAATGCTTGTGCAATGCCGCCCCTTGCACATTCGCAGCCAATCGCCCCCTAGCAGGGGGTGTCAATCATCCTGATCCTGTTTGGGATGATTGCTGTCCGCAACCTCAGAGTTGGCGGATAAGTTAAGGAGAAGCTGTCTAACGACCGCTGCTTCTTAACTTAAGATTCAGGCGGACCTGAAACTTCGGGGGTAGATTGCAGCAGCCCCTGCATAATAAATATACCACTTAATATCAATAGAATGCATAGGCTTAAAACGGAGCCTGTTGAACTAAGAACAAGATTAAAGTTCCATGGAGGAGCAATAGGTTTAAAATCAGGTCTAATTCTAGCAATAGCTTGAACAAACGAGTGAACATCTGGCAAACGAGCTAACCTCTTACGCAATAAAACAGAAAGAGCAGAAATCTGACCTTTAAGAGAACTAACCGACAGGTCCTTCTCTAAACCATCCTGCAGAAACTGAAAGCTACTGTACATGGAGACTTCACTTTGTGCCAAGGTATCCAACGTTCCGCACACCAAGACAGATAAGCACTCCACACCTTATGGTAAATATTTCTAGTAACAGGTTTTCTTGCCTGGACCAGAGTATCGATCACCACCTCAGAGAATCCTCTCTGGGACAAAATTATGCATTCAATCTCCATGCAGTCAGCCTCAGAGAAACTAGATTTTGATAAACTGGACCCTGCGCCAGAAGGTCCGGCCTCTGAGGCAGCCGCCAAGAAGGAGCAAACAACATTCTCACAAGGTCTGCATATTAAGTCATGTGTAGCCACGCAGGAACTAACAGAATCGCTGAAATTCCTTCATGTTTGGCTAATATTTGAGGGAGCAGAACAATTAGAGGAAAAAACATAATTTATGCTTACTAGATAAATTCCTTTCCTTCTGGATAGGGAGAGTCCACGGCTTCATTCCTTACTGTTGGGAAATACAACACCTGGCCACCAGGAGGAGGCAAAGACACCCCAGCTAAAGGCTTAAATATCCCTCCCACTTCATCATTACCCCAGTCATTCTGCCAAGGGAACAAGGAAAAGTAGGAGAAACAGGGTATAAATGGTTCCAAAAGAAGAAAATATACAATAGGGGACTGCCCATAGACAAGACAGGCGGGAAGGAAAGGAATTTATCTGGTAAGCATTAATTATGTTTTCCTTCCTAATATACGGAGAGTCCACGGCTTCATTCCTTACTGTTGGGAAAACTATACTCAAGCTCCAGAGGACACTGAATGAATAACGGGAGTATAAAAAGAGAGGCGGACCCTATTCTGAGGGTACCACAGCCTGCAAAAGCTCTCCCCCGAAAGCTGCTTCAGTATGTAAAAAAGTATGTAAGGAGGACCAGGTAGCCGCCTTACAAATCCGATCCATAGAGGCCTCGTTCTAAAAGGCCCAAGAGGAAGCCATTGCTCTAGGAGAATGAGCCGTTATCCGACTATGTCCCACTGTTTCATAAGCTAAGCGGATGACACTCCGTAACCAAAAAGATAGGGAAGTCGAAGTAGCCTTCTGCCCCTTACGCTTCCCTGAATACAACAAACAAAGAAGAAGATTGTCTAAACTCCTTAGAAGCCTGAAGATAGAACTTCAATGCGCGAACCACATCCAAATTGTGAAGTAAGCATTCCTTCGATAAAGAAGGATTAGGACATAAGGAAGGAACCACAACCTCCTGATTGATGTTGCGATCTGACACAACCTTAGGAAGAAAACTTAATTTAGTACGTAAAACTGCCTTACCTGCATGAAAAAAAAAAAATCAGATAAGGGGTCTTGCATTGCAAAGCAGAGATCTCAGAAACTGCGCAAAGGCAATAGCCAATAAAAAAAAAAAAAAGAGAACCTTCCAAGATAACAATTTAATGTCAACGGAATGCAGAGGCTCAAACGGAACCTGTTGCAAAACCCGAAGAACAAGATTTAGGCTCCAAGGAGGAACCCCAGATCTAAACAGGTCTGATCCTAATCAGAGCCTTAACATTGGACTGCACGTTTGGAAGCTCAGCCAGTCTCTTGTGCAATAAAACCGACAGGGCCGAAATCTGTCCACTCAGGGAACTAGCAAAAAGGCCCTTCTCCAGCCCATCCTGGAGAATAGATAAGATCCTGGCAACCTTAACTCTGTGCCAGCAAAAACCACGCTCTTCACACCAGAATAAGTAGGTCCTCCACACCTTGTGGTAGATACGCAGAATAACTGGTTTACGAACTTGAATAAGAGTATCAATGACACTCTCAGAGAAACCTCTCTTGGCTAAGACTAAGCGTTCAATCTCCACGCAGTCAGCCTCAGAGAATCTAGATTTCGATAAACAAATAGACCTTGTATCAGCAAGTCTCTGCGACAAGGTAACTTCCACATAGGAGAGGAGGACATCCCCACTAGATCTGAGAACCACGTCCTTCGTGGCCACGATGGAGCAAACGGGATTACTGATACCCGCTCCTGCTTGATGCGGGCCACCACTCGAGAAAGAAGCGGTAATGGAGGAAAAAGATATGAGTTTGAGCCTCCAGGGCACTGCTAGTGCATCTATTAGATCCGCTTAGGGATCCCTCAACCTCGACCCATACCTGGGTAGCTTGGTATTGAGACGGGACGCCATGAGATCTATCTCTGGTGTCCCCCACTTGCTGCATATTTCTGCAAACACCTTGGATGGAGAGACCATTCCCCTGGATGGAAGGATTGCCTGCTGAGAAAATCCGCCTCTCAATTGTCCTCACCCGGA
The DNA here is from genome assembly GCF_027579735.1 of Bombina bombina. Taxonomy (NCBI): domain Eukaryota; kingdom Metazoa; phylum Chordata; class Amphibia; order Anura; family Bombinatoridae; genus Bombina; species Bombina bombina. The sequence continues at coordinate 888,904,002 of NC_069499.1, read as the reverse complement.
ATGTGGATCGCTGACAGCAAAAAGCTGTAGGCCTCCACCCACTCCAGAGTCTGAGATACTTCCTTCATCGCCAAGGAACTTCTCGTTCCCCCCTGATGGTTGATGTAAGCCACTGAGATTATATTGTCTGATTGGAATCTGATAAACTGGGACAAAGCCAGAAGTGGCAAATCCTTCAAGGCCTTGAAGATTGCCCGTAGTTCCAAAATATTGATAGGGAGGAAGGACTCCTGAGTCCACAACCCTTGTGCCTCCCTGGAACCTCAAACAGCTTCCCATCCGGATAGACTTGCGTCCGTAGTCACAATCTCCCAGGATGGTCTTAAGAAGCATGTCTATCAGCTCAGGAAAAATAAATCACAAAGCAGCATGTCAATAATTAATACACTGATTAGATAACTCCAACTGTTTAATAAACCCCCTTCAGGAGATATTAATCCTGGATCCTATCAAGGTATTAAGGAGCCACACTGTGACCCTGTTATAGCGTTTTGTGTGTAAAAATTGAAACAATCTTACCTCCAGGATCCATGCTGTGGAACAGAATACAGCCTCTCAAGTGTGACAGTATTATAGCAGCGCTCCTGACATGGACTTGAATGAGAGAAAGCAGGCAGTGAAACTTGTCAACACTGATTGCTTAGGAGCTGTTAGCAGTAGTCTGGATGGTTTCGCAGAAAAACTTTCCCTGCATCTCCAGATTCTAACTTTCATCAATACTCTCACTGAGAGGTTGACATGATTACTTAAAACTCCAGTCCTATCTCGAAGGGCAGATACCCTTTTTCAGGACTCTCCGAATCTTCTTACACTTCTCTGCCACCTCCTAACGTGACGAAAAGGCAAAGAATGACTGGAGGAATGAGGAAGTGGGAGGGATATTTAAGTCTTTGGCTGGGGTGTCTTTGCCTCCTCTTGGTGGCCAGCTGTTGTATTTCCCAACAGTAAGGAATGAAGCCGTGAACTCTCCTTATCTTAGTAAGGAAATATACACTAGATTGAAATGCCAACAAACTGCTAAGGTGTACTCAAACTCTGCCTGAGGATCTCTCGAACTCGCATCTGTTAAAATCTCCCAAGATGGGCGCAGGAAGCACATGCCCTGGAAAACGGGTTCCTCAAACAGCCACCAGGAAAGAGACTTTGTCTCCGGGTCCAAATATATTACCAGAGACAGGTCTAAGTGATTCCTGTTCCATTGCCTGAGCATACATAACTGTAGAGGTCTCAGCCCCCAAAGCTGCAACCATAAGACCTACTACCACCCATGCACTGAGCCACCGAAGACCAAGGAATGGATTGAAGTAGACAGGCAGCCTGAAGCTTCTCCCTGCATTGATCTGTGAGATAGATACGCATGCTGATATAATCTATGATGATCCCCAGAAAGTTCACTCATGTTGGGGGGTGGGGAGAACTTTTTTCCAGATTTAAAATCCAGTCATGTGTAAAAGGGTACAATAACAACTTCTCAGAGTGAGATGTTGCTAAATGTAAAGATGGCGCCTGAAACAAGAAGTCGTCCAAGTATGGTGCCACCGGAATGCCCTGTAATCCGACTACAGCAAGGAGAGCCCCTAGAATCTTTTTTGTTAAAGTTCCTTGGAGCCGTAGGTAACCAAAATGGAAGAGCTATGAATTGGTAATGTTCGTCCGGAACATTACCAGGAAGGAAAAACAGATACCATAATTATCTCAGTGAATTGGAATGTGAAGGTATGCATCCTCCAGATCTATGGTGGTCATGAATTGACCCTCCTGCATGATAGGAAGCATGGACCTGATGGTCTCCATTTTGAAGGTACCCTTACAAATTTGTTGAGGCACTTAAGTTCTAAGATGGGATGAAAGGTTCCCTCCTTCTTGGGAACAATGAATAGGTTTGAATAAAACCCTTCTCCCCTCTCTGCCTGAGGAAGGACGACTCCTCCTCCCAAAGACACCAGATAGTCTAAGCAGCTGTTCTATTTTCCGGCTTCCCGGAGATCCTTGAAAGGAGGAACCTGCCCCTTGGAGGGTGAGATCGGAAACATATTTTGTATCCCTTAGATATAATGTCCAGAACCCAAGAGTCCTGAATAGACTGAGCCCAAACTTTCTGAAACAGAGATAATCAGCCCCATACTTAACCTGAGCCCAGGTCGGAGGCTGACCCTTCATGCTAACTTGTTGTCTGAGGTCGATTTCTTGGTCTGCTTAAATTCATACCGGATTTGGCTTCCAGGTACTTCCGGGCGTCTCAGACTTGGTTGTTAAAGCGCTCCTCTGTGTCTTGTTCTGACAGGAACGTCCCTTAGTTCTAGATTTCTTTTCCTGAGGTAGAAAAGCACCCTTTCCACCAGCGACAGTAGAAATGATGGAATCCAGGCCCGGCCCAAATAAGGATTTTCCCTTAGAGGCCAAAGATAGTAACCTAGACTTGGAAACCATGTCCGCTGACCAAGACTTTAGCCATAGGTCTTGGCATTGAGACAAATGAGTTGCATAATGGCGTCACAAGTGAAGAAATTGGCTGTTTTTAGGGCTTGAATGCGTTCTTGGATAGCCTCCAAAAGGGTATTCTACCGAGATTAGTTCAGATAAAGCGTCACACCAAAAGGTGGCAGCCCCAGCCACCGCAGCAATACCTACAGGCAGGTAGCAGCTTAAATCCTATGGTAACATCAGAGGCAGGTTCAGTTTGAGACACAATTGCAAAAACACAAAAGAAGAAAAAAATTAATTCTGCAAATTTATATCCATACTCCTATATATATGATTTTTTATATATATATATAAAACAGGCTTGAGAGGATGGGAAACAGAGCAAAAAGAATTATAAAAAAGAAAACTGATTCATAAATGCTGCATGAAAGCTCTCCACTGAAGAGCTGGGGGCAGAGCTTACAACGTCAATTTTGGTGGAATATTTTTGACGACAAAAAAATGGGCACACGATCAAACGTCACCTTATGACATAAATAGTATCACATACGCAACATGCAAAGCTGAAGAGGCTATACAAAAAAACAAAATTAACCAAAATAAAACCTAATGGATACTTCTATTATAGCTGCAAAAAATGTGATTATCAACATTCCATGAGGAGAACACTACTTAGCATCCTAATTTATAAATAAATTACTAGCTCCAAAAAAAACAACAACCTTTGTTTCACAGACTACAAACCTTGACAAATATTTAGCCATAGAGTGGCTAAAAAAAGGGCACTGAATTACTGACTCAAGGCATGTATACAAACAATATATAACAACTTTTATTATTATTATGGATTGGGCACTTTTTAATTAAAGTATATACTTACCGTGTAAGACACCCATCCACATATAGCAGACAGCCAAACCAGTACTGAAACCTATCAGCAGAGGTAATGGTAGAGGAGTATAATGTCGATCTGTAAAGGGAGGCAGCAGATGAATCCCTGCGACCGATTTACAGAGAGCCTTAGAATAGATTTCCCATAGGTGAAAACATGGCGTCATCAGGCAATACTCCCTTCACATCCCTCAGACAAACACTGTACCTTGAGAGGAACTGGTCTTCAATATGCTTAGAAGCTCCTATCACAGAAGAAGAATCAAGCACAGCTTGCTTCACCACCTCCATGAGAGGCAAAGTTGGTAAAAAACAGAATTTATGTTTACCTGATAAATTACTTTCTCCAACGGTGTGTCCGGTCCACGGCGTCATCCTTACTTGTGGGATATTCTCTTCCCCAACAGGAAATGGCTAAGAGCCCAGCAAAGCTGGTCACATGATCCCTCCTAGGCTCCGCCTACCCCAGTCATTCGACCGACGTTAAGGAGGAATATTTGCATAGGAGAAACCATATGATACCGTGGTGACTGTAGTTAAAGAAAATAAAATATCAGACCTGATTAAAAAACCAGGGCGGGCCGTGGACCGGACACACCGTTGGAGAAAGTAATTTATCAGGTAAACATAAATTCTGTTTTCTCCAACATAGGTGTGTCCGGTCCACGGCGTCATCCTTACTTGTGGGAACCAATACCAAAGCTTTAGGACACGGATGAAGGGAGGGAGCAAATCAGGTCACCTAAATGGAAGGCACCACGGCTTGCAAAACCTTTCTCCCGAAAATAGCCTCAGAAGAAGCAAAAGTATCAAACTTGTAAAATTTGGTAAAAGTGTGCAGTGAAGACCAAGTCGCTGCCCTACATATCTGATCAACAGAAGCCTCGTTCTTGAAGGCCCATGTGGAAGCCACAGCCCTAGTGGAATGAGCTGTGATTCTTTCGGGAGGCTGCCGTCCGGCAGTCTCTGCAGAGCAGATAATTCTGAAACTCTTCGAGCAGAAGAAATTGCAACCAAAAACAAAACTTTCCAAGATAATAACTTAATATCAACGGAATGTAAGGGTTCAAACGGAACCCCCTGAAGAACTGAAAGAACTAAGTTGAGACTCCAAGGAGGAGTCAAAGGTTTGTAAACAGGCTTGATTCTGACCAGAGCCTGAACAAAGGCTTGAACATCTGGCACAGCTGCCAGCTTTTTGTGAAGTAACACAGACAAGGCAGAAATCTGTCCCTTCAGGGAACTTGCAGATAATCCTTTTTCCAATCCTTCTTGAAGGAAGGATAGAATCTTAGGAATCTTAACCTTGTCCCAAGGGAATCCTTTAGATTCACACCAACAGATATATTTTTTCCAAATTTTGTGGTAAATCTTTCTAGTTACAGGCTTTCTGGCCTGAACAAGAGTATCGATAACAGAATCTGAGAACCCTCGCTTCGATAAGATCAAGCGTTCAATCTCCAAGCAGTCAGCTGGAGTGAGACCAGATTCGGATGTTCGAACGGACCCTGAACAAGAAGGTCTCGTCTCAAAGGTAGCTTCCATGGTGGAGCCGATGACATATTCACCAGATCTGCATACCAAGTCCTGCGTGGCCACGCAGGAGCTATCAAGATCACCGACGCCCTCTCCTGATTGATCCTGGCTACCAGCCTGGGGATGAGAGGAAACGGCGGGAACACATAAGCTAGTTTGAAGGTCCAAGGTGCTACTAGTGCATCCACTAGAGCCGCCTTGGGATCCCTGGATCTGGACCCGTAGCAAGGAACTTTGAAGTTCTGACGAGAGGCCATCAGATCCATGTCTGGAATGCCCCACAGTTGAGTGACTTGGGCAAAGATTTCCGGATGGAGTTCCCACTCCCCCGGATGCAATGTCTGACGACTCAGAAAATCCGCTTCCCAATTTTCCACTCCTGGGATGTGGATAGCAGACAGGTGGCAGGAGTGAGACTCCGCCCATAGAATGATTTTGGTCACTTCTTCCATCGCTAGGGAACTCCTTGTTCCCCCCTGATGGTTGATGTACGCAACAGTTGTCATGTTGTCTGATTGAAACCGTATGAACTTGGCCCTCGCTAGCTGAGGCCAAGCTTTGAGAGCATTGAATATCGCTCTCAGTTCCAGAATATTTATCGGTAGAAGAGATTCTTCCCGAGACCAAAGACCCTGAGCTTTCAGGGATCCCCAGACCGCGCCCCAGCCCATCAGACTGGCGTCGGTCGTGACAATGACCCACTCTGGTCTGCGGAAGGTCATCCCTTGTGACAGGTTGTCCAGGGACAGCCACCAACGGAGTGAGTCTCTGGTCCTCTGATTTACTTGTATCTTCGGAGACAAGTCTGTATAGTCCCCATTCCACTGACTGAGCATGCACAGTTGTAATGGTCTTAGCTGAATGCGCGCAAAAGGAACTATGTCCATTGCCGCTACCATCAAACCTATCACTTCCATGCACTGCGCTATGGAAGGAAGAGGAACGGAATGAAGTATCCGACAAGAGTCTAGAAGTTTTGTTTTTCTGGCTTCTGTCAGAAAAATCCTCATTTCTAAGGAGTCTATTATTGTTCCCAAGAAGGGAACCCTTGTTGACGGAGATAGAGAACTCTTTTCCACGTTCACTTTCCATCCGTGAGATCTGAGAAAGGCCAGGACAATGTCCGTGTGAGCCTTTGCTTGAGGAAGGGACGACGCTTGAATCAGAATGTCGTCCAAGTAAGGTACTACGGCAATGCCCCTTGGTCTTAGCACAGCTAGAAGGGACCCTAGTACCTTTGTGAAAATCCTTGGAGCAGTGGCTAACCCGAAAGGAAGCGCCACGAACTGGTAATGCTTGTCCAGGAATGCGAACCTTAGGAACCGATGATGTTCCTTGTGGATAGGAATATGTAGATACGCATCCTTTAAATCCACCGTGGTCATGAATTGACCTTCCTGGATGGAAGGAAGAATTGTTCGAATGGTTTCCATCTTGAACGATGGAACCTTGAGAAACTTGTTTAAGATCTTGAGATCTAAGATTGGTCTGAACGTTCCCTCTTTTTTGGGAACTATGAACAGATTGGAGTAGAACCCCATCCCTTGTTTTCCTAATGGAACAGGATGAATCACTCCCATTTTTAACAGGTCTTCTACACAATGTAAGAATGCCTGTCTTTTTATGTGGTCTGAAGACAACTGAGACCTGTGGAACCTCCCCCTTGGGGGAAGCCCCTTGAACTCCAGAAAATAACCTTGGGAGACTATTTCTAGCGCCCAAGGATCCAGAACATCTCTTGCCCAAGCCTGAGCGAAGAGAGAGAGTCTGCCCCCCACCAGATCCGGTCCCGGATCGGGGGCCAACATTTCATGCTGTCTTGGTAGCAGTGGCAGGTTTCTTGGCCTGCTTTCCCTTGTTCCAGCCTTGCATTGGTCTCCAAGCTGGCTTGGCTTGAGAAGTATTACCCTCTTGCTTAGAGGACGTAGCACTTTGGGCTGGTCCGTTTCTACGAAAGGGACGAAAATTAGGTTTATTTTTGGCCTTGAAAGGCCGATCCTGAGGAAGGGCGTGGCCCTTACCCCCAGTAATATCAGAGATAATCTCTTTCAAGTCAGGGCCAAACAGCGTTTTCCCCTTGAAAGGAATGTTAAGTAGCTTGTTCTTGGAAGACGCATCAGCTGACCAAGATTTCAACCAAAGCGCTCTGCGCGCCACAATAGCAAACCCAGAATTCTTAGCCGCTAACCTAGCCAATTGCAAAGTGGCGTCTAAGGTGAAAGAATTAGCCAATTTGAGAGCATTGATTCTGTCCATAATCTCCTCATAAGGAGGAGAATCACTATCGACCGCCTTTACCAGCTCATCGAACCAGAAACACGCGGCTGTAGCGACAGGGACAATGCATGAAATTGGTTGTAGAAGGTAACCCTGCTGAACAAACATCTTTTTAAGTAAACCTTCTAATTTTTTATCCATAGGATCTTTGAAAGCACAACTATCTTCTATGGGTATAGTGGTGCGTTTGTTTAAGGTGGAAACCGCTCCCTCGACCTTGGGGACTGTCTGCCATAAGTCCTTTCTGGGGTCGACCATAGGAAACAATTTTTTAAATATGGGGGGAGGGACGAAAGGAATACCGGGCCTTTCCTATTCTTTATTTACAATGTCCGCCACCCGCTTGGGTATAGGAAAAGCTTCTGGGAGCCCCGGGACCTCTAGAAACTTGTCCATTTTACATAGTTTCTCTGGGATGACCAACTTGTCACAATCATCCAGAGTGGATAATACCTCCTTAAGCAGAATGCGGAGATGTTCCAACTTAAATTTAAACGTAATCACATCAGGTTCAGCTTGTTGAGAAATGTTCCCTGAATCAGTAATTTCTCCCTCAGACAAAACCTCCCTGGCCCCATCAGACTGGTTTAGGGGCCCTTCAGAACCATTATTATCAGCGTCGTCATGCTCTTCAGTATCTAAAACAGAGCAGTCGCGCTTACGCTGATAAGTGTTCATTTTGGCTAAAATGTTTTTGACAGAATTATCCATTACAGCCGTTAATTGTTGCATAGTAAGGAGTATTGGCGCGCTAGATGTACTAGGGGCCTCCTGAGTGGGCAAGACTCGTGTAGACGAAGGAGGGAATGATGCAGTACCATGCTTACTCCCCTCACTTGAGGAATCATCTTGGGCATCATTGTCATTGTCACATAAATCACATTTATTTAAATGAGAAGGAACTCTGGCTTCCCCACATTCAGAACACAGTCTATCTGGTAGTTCAGACATGTTAAACAGGCATAAACTTGATAACAAAGTACAAAAAACGTTTTAAAATAAAACCGTTACTGTCACTTTAAATTTTAAACTGAACACACTTTATTACTGCAATTGCGAAAAAATATGAAGGAATTGTTCAAAATTCACCAAAATTTCACCACAGTGTCTTAAAGCCTTAAAAGTATTGCACACCAAATTTGGAAGCTTTAACCCTTAAAATAACGGAACCGGAGCCGTTTTTAACTTTAACCCCTTTACAGTCCCTGGTATCTGCTTTGCTGAGACCCAACCAAGCCCAAAGGGGAATACGATACCAAATGACGCCTTCAGAAAGTCTTTTCTAAGTATCAGAGCTCCTCACACATGCGACTGCATGTCATGCCTCTCAAAAACAAGTGCGCAACACCGGCGCGAAAATGAGGCTCTGCCTATGATTTGGGAAAGCCCCTAAAGAATAAGGTGTCTAAAACAGTGCCTGCCGATATAATCTTATCAAAATACCCAGATTAAATGATTCCTCAAGGCTAAATGTGTGTTAATAATGAATCGATTTAGCCCAGAAAAAGTCTACAGTCTTAATAAGCCCTTGTGAAGCCCTTATTTACTATCTTAATAAACATGGCTTACCGGATCCCATAGGGAAAATGACAGCTTCCAGCATTACATCGTCTTGTTAGAATGTGTCATACCTCAAGCAGCAAGAGACTGCTCACTGTTCCCCCAACTGAAGTTAATTGCTCTCAACAGTCCTGTGTGGAACAGCCATGGATTTTAGTAACGGTTGCTAAAATCATTTTCCTCATACAAACAGAAATCTTCATCTCTTTTCTGTTTCTGAGTAAATAGTACATACCAGCACTATTTTAAAATAACAAACTCTTGATTGAATAATAAAAACTACAGTTAAACACTAAAAAACTCTAAGCCATCTCCGTGAAGATGTTGCCTGTACAACGGCAAAGAGAATGACTGGGGTAGGCGGAGCCTAGGAGGGATCATGTGACCAGCTTTGCTGGGCTCTTTGCCATTTCCTGTTGGGGAAGAGAATATCCCACAAGTAAGGATGACGCCGTGGACCGGACACACCTATGTTGGAGAAACATAATTTATGCTTACCTGATAAATTTATTTCTCTTGTGATGTATCGAGTCCACGGATTCATCCTTACTTGTGGGATATTCTCCTCCCCTACAGGAAGTGGCAGAGAGAGCAACCACAGCAGAGCTGTCTATATAGCTCCCCCCTTAGCTCCACCCCCCAGTCATTCGACCGAAGGCTAGGAAGAAAAAGGAGAAACTATAGGGTGCAGTGGTGACAAAGTTTAAAAATAAAAATATATATGCCTGTCTTAATAAACAGGGCGGGCCGTGGACTTGATACATCACAAGAGAAATACATTTATCAGGTAAGCATAAATTATGTTTAATCTTTTTTTTTTTTTTTTAAATATATTTTTCATTGAAGTTTCAACAAACAATGAAATACAAAATACAACATTTGCCCATGCATTAGATTGACATCTAAGTATAACACACAGTGAAATGATATATGGGTTATCCATGTGGCTAGTGAGGGAGTAACTGTTCCAGGCAGCCAATTGAGTCAAGAGTTTTAGGGCTTACAAAAATAATCATAACAATAGCAATATTAATAACAATAGTAATATTAAAAGGTTGGCCTGAACCAATAGGATCCCATGCTATGTCTAGAGAGGTGTCAGATATAAGTTTGGGCAGACAATGATGAGACTTCATTTTATATTTTAGTGATTGGAATCTAATCTCCACCTCTATAGGATGAGTAAAGTAGAAATTTCTGTCTTGATGTGGGGAGTTAGTATTGAGAATGACCACAAGGAGGTCAAAGAGCACATGAAAGAAGAGGGGTTTCAGTGGGCTAGAGCCACTCGAATTATGGAAGGGGAAGGGAGGGGGAGGAAAAAGCAGGGAGGGCGGAGCCTACTGTAATGGGGCAACAGGATGAGTTTATTTATGGGCCTATGGAAACTATCAATGTACAAAAAGCTATGACCAAAATGGGGATCTGCGGGGAGCATAGCACTGTTATATAGAGAGGAGTCATAGTTAAGTAGAAGGCAACTGAGTCTTAATCCAACACGTAATACAAGTAAATTCGCTGTCTATAAAATGAGTGAGAGTATCACTCCGCAACATTATGTGGAGGGAGGGACAGTAGCATGTATTATATTATAGGGGACTTCTGGGTGAGCCCCTCTCCTAGGGAAATGCCAGCTATGGGCGATGTGGGAAAAAGGAGTGTGGGTATGACCCGCAGGCAACAAGTACCGGCGGGAAAGGGAGGAGAGAGGCCCAACAGAAACAGCTCATTTGTACTAATATTAAATGCGACGTAGGTAGTATCATTTCCTAGAAACAAAAATATAAAGAGGAATACACACATGGTATATTATATGAACATGAGAAGTTGCAATTAATACTGCTCTTACTGTAAATTGAATTGACAATTATATAACGACAAGTAATCTCTATTAGTACCAAAAAGTCTGCTGCGCAGATTTCTGAAAATAGCAGTATAAGATTGAAAAACAAAAACTGTTTAGGGTATATGGACATAAAAGTTAGAATGAAGCAAACAGTCCAACAAAGGGTTGTCTAGGGGTCCCAGGAAGGATAATGCATGCTAATGGAGGCACTATTAAAAAGCACAATTATTAACTGTAAAGAATATGCATGGGCCTGCTTCTCCATTATGATATGAGATATATGTCAAAAACTAAATATGAAACGGCTATCTCTAGATACCTTCTGATATGTTGATACTCAGCATTTAAGTAATAAATCCGCATATCTGTATATATTATTGTGTGGATATAAAATATAACAAACATTTGCGTGACAGAATAAGCCATTAATTAAAAACTTGTAAGTGATATAATAAAGTCATCCAACTGTATAAAACTAGGGTTTTTTTTTGTTTTGTTTTTTTTTTGGTTTTTTTTTGGTTTTTTGGGGGGGTTTTTTGGGATTTTTTTTTTAAATCAAAGCAGCTAGAGTTACTACTGGAACTATCTGTGTCTGCAAACAAAAATAAAGTCACAGTCTTAGATCTGCTTTTAAGGGATGGGGTGTTGTAGAGTATTTTACCCAATGCCCAGCCTGCAGCTGAACGTAGTTAGTGTGGCTCCAAGGATTTTCGCCTCTGAGGCAAATAATTGTTTCCCTCTTCCTGGGGCTAGAAAGGATCTTATGTAGTATGCGACTGGCTGGAGGCCTAGGTGATATCGCCACTGCACCGGCCTTAAACAAACCTCAGGTGATAACAGGCCTGCCATATGGGTGTTCCGTAATGAGTAAAGGGTAGGGTTGCCTTTGGTAATGTAAGGCGGAGAGAAGCTCCGTGAAATGTCTATCTGGGCTGACAACGTTCCCTTGAGAGAGCTGGGAGCCGCATGCAAAGAGTCTAAGAGGTCAGTTGCTTTTTCTTCGCCAGGGGATGGTATGCTCTGAGCTTGGGTCAATATTGGCAAAGTCTGTGAAGGTTCCCGAAGTAAATGGGTGGTAATCTCAGGAGTTGTAGCATGTGTAGCGGTTCCCCGGCAGGGATTGCTTCTCAAGTCGTGCAGCTCATCTGTTGGTGTAACAGTGCGAACATCAGGGCCACAGTAGGCATTAGATGGTGTAGGGGGATCCGCAACTTGGCCATTCATCTCAGCTTGCAGAGTAGCGACAAGCTCCTGGAAAAGCTACTTGAGGCCGCAATAGTTAGAATCCAGTGAGAGAAGTGTGCTGCGCTCCCAGCACGTTATAGAGTCTAGCAGAGTAGGGCTATGCCCGGTAGAACTCACTGATTCAGAAGTTGTCATTGTGGGAACCATGATGCTGAGTGAGAATAAGACTGTCTGGTGGTATTTCTCTGTAGATAGACTGGAGGGCACTGATATGCCCTTAGTAATCTTCCTCGCACAGTCCACGTGTCTTACAGTATGGCCGCTCAGTGCACCATGTGTTTGCTGTGGGTAGTGGGAAAACGTCCCAATTTATCCCTTCAGGTCCTGTCGGTCTCTTTGAATCTCTCAGTATGGGTCTATGGGTCTTCCCTTATGATTTAGGATAGTCTTGGGCAGAGCTGTACGATCTGATTATGTGATAAAAATGAAGTTTGAGCAGAGCTCTCTTAGTGTGTGACCGTTCAGTTGCCTGGCTTGCTCCGCCCCCCATGTTTTCTCTTTTAAGATGTATCGAGTCCACGGATTCATCCTTACTTGTGGGATACCAATACCAAAGCTTTAGGACACGGATGAAGGGAGGGACAAGACAGGGACCTTAAACGGAAGGCACCACTGCTTGTAGAACCTTTCTCCCAAAAATAGCCTCAGAAGAAGCAAAAGTATCAAATTTGGAAAATTTGGAAAAAAAAGTATGAAGCGAAGACCAAGTCGCCGCATTACAAATCTGTTCAACAGAAGCCTCATTTTTAAAAGCCCATGTGGAAGCCACAGCTCTAGAAGAATGAGCAGTAATTCTTTCAGGAGGCTGCTGTCCAGCATTCTCATAGGCCAAACGGATGATGCTTATCAGCCAAAAGGAAAGAGAGGTAGCCGTAGCCCTTTGACCTCTCTGCTTCCCAGAATAAACAACAAACAATGAAGATGTTTGACGGAAATCTTTAGTTGCTTGTAAGTAGAACTTTAAAGCACGAACCATCAAGATTGTGCAATAGACGTTCCTTCTTTGAAGAAGGATTAGGACACAGTGAAGGAACAACAATCTCTTGATTGATATTCTTATTAGAAACAACCTTAGGAAGAAACCCAGGTTTGGTACGCAAAACCACCTTATCTGCATGGAAAATAAGATAAGGGGAATCACACTGTAAAGCAGATAGCTCAGAAACTCTTTGAGCCGAAGAGATAGCTACTAAAAACAAAACTTTCCAAGATAGAAGCCTAATATCTATTGAATGCATAGCTTCAAACGGAACCCCTTGAAGAACTTTAAGAACTAAATTCAAACTCCATGGCGGAGCAACAGGTTTAAACACAGGCTTAATTCTGACCAAAGCCTGACTAAATGCTTGAACGTCTGGGACATCTGCCAGACGTTTGTGTAGTAGAATAGACAAAGCAGATATTTGCCCTTTTAGGGAACTTTCTGATAATACCTTCTCCAAACCTTCTTGGAGAAAAGACAATATTCTAGGAATCCTAATCTTACTCCACGAGTAACCTTTGGATTCACACCAATAAAGATATTTGCGCCAAATCTTATGATAGATCTTCCTGGTGACAGGCTTTCTAGCCTGAATCAGGGTATCAATGACAGACTCAGAGAAACCACGCTTTGATAGAATCAGGCGTTCAATCTCCAAGCAGTCAGACGCAGAGAAACTAGATTTGGATCCGTGAAAGGACCTTGGATTAGAAGGTCCCGCCTCATTGGCAGAGTCCATGGTGGAACCGAGGACATGTCCACTAGGTCTGCATACTAAGTCCTGCGTGGCCATGCAGGTGCTATCAGAAACACAGAAGATCTCTCCAGCTTGATTCTGGCAACCAGACGTGGGAGGAGAGGAAACGGTGGAAATACATAGGCCAGATTGAAGGACCAAGGCACTGCTAGAGCATCTATCAGCACCGCCTTGGGATCCCGGGACCTGGACCCGTAACAAGGAAGTTTGGCATTCTGACGGGACGCCAACAGATCCAATTCTGGTGTGCCCCATAGCTGAATCAGCTGAGCAAATACCTCCGGATGGAGTTCCCACTCCCCCGGATGAAAAGTCTGACGATTTAGGAAATCCGCCTCCCAGTTCTCTACTCCTGGGATGTAGATTGCTGAGAGATGGAAAGAGTGATCCTCTGCCCATCTGATTATTTTGGTTACCTCCATCATTGCTAGAGAACTCCTTGTTCCTCCTTGATGATTGATATAAGCTACAGTCGTGATGTTGTCCGACTGAAACCTGATGAATTTGGCCGCAGCAAGCTGAGGCCATGCCTGAAGCGCATTGAATATCGCTCTCAGTTCTAGAATGTTTATCGGAAGAAGAGATTCCTCCCGAGACCATAAGCCCTGTGCTTTCAGGGAGTTCCAGACTGCACCCCAGCCTAGCAGGCTGGCATCTGTCGTTACAATGAGCCACTCTGGCCTGCGGAAGTACATTCCCTGAGACAGGTGGTCCCGAGACAACCACCAGAGAAGAGAATCTCTGGTCTCCTGTTCCAGATGCAGTTGAGGAGATAAATCTGCATAATCCCCATTCCACTGTTTGAGCATGCATAGTTGCAGTGGTCTGAGGTGTAGGCGGGCAAAAGGAACTATGTCCATTGCCGCTACCATGAGTCCGATTACCCCCATACACTGAGCCACTGATGGCCGAGGAATGGAATGAAGAGCTCGGCAAGAGGTTAAGAGTTTTGATTTTCTGACCTCCGTCAGAAATATTTTCATTTCTACCGAATCTATCAGAGTCCCTAGAAAGGAAACTCTTGTAAGAGGGAAGAGAGAACTCTTTTTCATGTTCACCTTCCACCCGTGAGATCTCAGAAAAGCCAACACGATGTCCGTGTGAGACTTGGCTAGCTGGAAAAAAAAGACGCCTGAATTAAGATGTCGTCTAGATAAGTTGCCACTGCTATGCCCTGTGGTCGTAGAACCGCCAGAAGGGACCCTAGCACCTTTGTGAAAATTCTTGGACCCGTAGCCAACCCGAAGGGAAGGGCCACAAACTGGTAATCAAATTCCAAAAGTATCAGTCAGCACCTGCACCACTTGCACGCCACATAGGGGTACCACCAGACCCTACCATATAATGAAAAGTCCAAAGGATATGGCAGCAATAAGTGGTTTCTCAATGGTCTTTATTAAAGCACAACAAAGTAACAGCAACGTTTCGGGAGCTTCCTCCCTTTGTCAAGCATCTTGCTGCTTGACAAAGGGAGGAAGCTCCCGAAACGTCGCTGCTACTTTGTTTTGCTTTAATAAAGACTATTGAGAAACCACTTATTGCTGCCATATCCTTTGGACTCTCCACAAACTGGTAATGCCTAATTAGAAAGGCGAATCTGAGAAATTGATGATGATTTCTGTGAATAGGGATGTGTAGATACGCATCCTTTAAGTCCACGGTAGTCATATATTGACCCTCCTGGATCAGAGGTAAAATAGTCCGAATAGTCTCCATCTTGAATGATGGAACTTTGAGGAACTCGTTTAGAATTTTGAGATCCAAGATTGGTCTGAAAGTTCCCTCTTTTTTGGGAACCACAAACAGGTTTGAGTAGAACCCTAGCCTCTGTTCCTCTTTTTGGACTGGGCGGATCACCCCCATGGTATATAAGTCTTCTACATGGCGTAAGAACGCCTCTCTCTTTGTCTGGTTTACAGACAGTCGAGAAATGTGAAATCTCCCCCTTGGAAGGGAGTCTTTGAATTCAAGAAGATATCCCTGGGACACAATTTCTAAAGCCCAGGGATCGTGAACATCTCTTGCCCAAGCCTGAGCGAAGAGAGAGAGTCTGCCCCCTACTAGATCCGGTCCCGGATCGGGGGCTACCCCTTCATGCTGTCTTAGAGGCAGCTGCAGGCTTCTTGGCCTGTTTACCCTTGTTCCAAGCCTGGTTAGGTCTCCAGATTGACTTGGATTGGGCAAAATTCCACTCTTACTTTGAAGCAGAGCAAGCTGAAGAGGAACCACTCTTAAAGTTCCGAAAGGAACGAAAATTATTTTGTTTGGTCCTCATCTTATTTGATCTATCCTGAGGAAGGGTATGACCTTTCCCTCCAGTGATGTCTGAAATAATCTCTTTTATTTCAGGCCCGAATAGGGTCTTTCCTTTGAAAGGGATGTTCAAAAGTCTAGATTTAGATGACACATCAGCAGACCAGGACTTAAGCCATAACGCCCTGCATGCTAAAATGGCAAAACCTGAATTCTTTGTCGCTAATTTAGCCAGTTGAAATGCGGCATCAGTAATAAAAGAATTGGCCAACTTAAGGGCCTTAATTCTATCCATAATCTCCTCTAATGGAGTCTCCGTGTGAAGAGCCTCAAACCAGAAAGCAGCTGCAGTAGTTACAGGAACAATGCACGCAATAGGTTGGAGAGAAAAACCCTGATGAACAAAAATTTTCTTCAGTCGACCCTCTAATTTTTTATTCATAGGATCTTTGAAAGCACAACTGTCTTCGATAGGTATAGTTGTACGCTTAGACAGAGTAGAAATAGCTCCCTCTTCCTTAGGAACTGTCTGCCATGAGTCCCGCATGGTGTCAGATATGGGAAACATTTTCTTAAAAACAAGAGGGAGAGAGAACGGAATACCTGGTCTATCCCAGTCCTTAGTAATAATATTCACAATGCTCTTAGGGACTGGAAAAACATCAGTGTAAACAGGAACCTCTAAGTATTTATCCATTTTACATAATTTCTCTGGAACCATTAATGGCAAAACCGGATTGAAAAAAACGTCAAAACCGGTAAAATAAGAGCTGTGGCTCCTACCTGCCCTTCAGAACGATTTGTGGGGAAAAAACTTCTTTTACAGCCCTCAAACACAGCAGGAACCTAAGGAGAAGCAGTTAGATGTCTCTGAGGAAAAGAAACTGCGCAACTGAGGCGAAAAATAGGCCCCTCCCACCTCACTCGATGTTTTGAGGCCTATTAAACAAACACCAGAGTGTCTCCTAATTAACCATGTGGGTTAAAAAAAAAAAAAAACAAGTCACAATGACCCCTTTAGTCCCTTCAAAAAACGTTATAATTGCATCATTCACTGAATGTCACCAGTAACTAATGAGCCCTTCAAGCAAGCTGAAATTCCTATCAAAGAGTCTGAATACAGCTTACCCTTCCCTCATGGGAATAATGCCAGCCTTTTCTAGAATCAACACAGTCTGTCTAGAAAAATATAGACTGAACATACCTCATATGTAGCTTAGCATGCAAACCGTTCCCCCAACTGAAGTTTTCCTGTACTCTTCAGCCCTTGTGAGAACAGCAGTGGATCTTAGTTACAAAGTGCTAAGATCATCATCCTCCTTGCAGAAATATTCATCCTTTTTCTGCCAGAGAGTAAATAGTACACACCGGTACCATTTAAAATAAACCTTTGCTTGAGAAAATAAAAAACTAACATTTTTGTAACCACACTCCTCTTGCCCTTCCTAGCAGTTAAGCAGGCAGAGAGAATGACTGGGGGTGGAGCTAAGGGGGGAGCTATATATACAGCTCTGCTGTGGGTGCTCTCTCTGCCACTTCCTGTAGGGGAGGAGAATATCTCACAAGTAAGGATGAATCCGTGGACTCGATACATCTTACAAGAGAAACTAAGGTATGAGTGAGGTGGGAGGTGTATTTATAGGCATGTTGAGGTTTGGGAAACTTTGTCCCCTCCTGGTAGGAATGTATATCCCAAATGTCACTAGATCATGAAAGAAAACAAGCCTCCCTGAAGAAAGACCTCTCTCGGATAACACTCAAGCTTCCTATCCATTAGGTCCTTAAAAGATGTGCTATCCTCCAGAGGGATTTTAGTTCATTTTAGCCAGGGTGGAAATGTCACCGTCTACCTTAGGGACAGTATTCCACACTTCAAAATGGCTATCCAGTAAAGGAAACATTCTCTTAAAGCTTGGAGAAGGAGAAAAAAGGTACACCAGTTTTTTTCACTCTTAGGTTATAATGTCTGCTACCAATGAAGGTACAGGGGTTTTTAACTTAGAGGAAAAACAGGTAAATAAACTATACATGTTATTTAAACCTGAGGGTTTAGACTTAGGTACACCTAATGTATTTAAAACTTATAAGTAAATATCTTAAATCTAAACATAATATCCTCAGGGTCCTTTTCAGATTATCTAGAGGAGTCAGAGTATGAAAGCTCTACTTCAGAGCTAGCCAAGGAGTTGTTAACATCAGAAGGTATGGCTGACCACTGCAGCTCCAACAAACCTGCTGGTTCTAGACTCAGAGGAACAGTGCTTAACCTTCCTTTTCCCAGCAATAAGCATATCACTCAGGGCAGCAGAAACCGTAGATTGTAACTGGGCCGCAAAATAATGGGAAAAAGATCCAACCCTGGAAGGTGTCTGCATACAGGGGTCGGAGAGAATTGCATGTGTAGGAGTTGCCTTTGCGGCTTTAAGACTGGCATATCTGGACATACTGAAGTCTGTGAATCTGCATAACGTCCTGGGGTAGAATGAAATGACGAGGATACAGCGGACATCTGAGTACAGAGCCCCTTGAACGAGATTGTAGAACAGATGTAAAGCATGAGCTGCACAATTGAGCAGGGGGACACAGGATGAGAATTGCATAGCATACATTTATTCTAATCAAATAGAGTAGAACAGATCTCCTCCTGACTAGGTTCCAGCATAGAATCCTCCACACTGAATATATAATGGAGACAGAATTTATCCCTGATGGTGCACACTGATAGGATTAAAAACAAATTATGCTTATCTGATAATTTCATTTCCTTCTGTATGAGGAGAGTCCACGGCATAATTCCTTACTGTTGGGAAATAATGAACCTGGCCACCAGGATGCAGCAAAGACACCCCAGCCAAAGGCTTAAATACTCCCACCTACTTCCCTCATATCCCAGTCATTCTGCCAAGGGAACAAGGAACAATAAGAGAAATATCGGGGTATAAATGGTGCCAGAAGAGAAAACCTAATTTTGGTCTGCCCATCGGATTATATGGGCGGGGGCCGTGGACTCTTCTCATACAGAAGGATATGAAAATGATCAAGTAAGCATAATTTATGTTTTCCTTCTTAAGATGAGGAGAGTCCACGGCCTCATTCCATACTGTTGGGAAAACTATACCCAAGCTCTAGAGGACACTGAATGATAACGGGAGGGGTAAAAGAGGCAGACCCTAATCTCAGGGCACCACAACCTTTCTTCCAAAAGCTGCTTCAGCCGAAGCAAAAACGTCAAACTTTGATGTTGTGATCAGACACAACCTTAGGAAGAAAACCCAAGCAGGTACGTACGACAGCCTTGTCAGTGTGGAACACCAGATAAGGAGGCTCACATTGCAAGGACGTAGAAAAAGAACCTTCCAGGACAACAACGATGTCAACCGAATGCATAGGCTCAAACGGAGCACGTTGCAAAACCTTAAGAACAAAATTTAAATTCCAAGGTGGAGCATGAGATCTAAACACAGGTCTGATTCTAATCAGAGCCTTAACGAAAGGCTGCAAGTCAAGGAGCTCTGCGAGCCTCTTGTGCAGCAAAACAGATAGGGCCGAAATCTGTCTCCTCAGAGAACTGGCAGAAAGGCCCATCTCCAAACCCTCCTGGAGAAAAGAAAGTATCCTGGCAGCCTTAACCCTATGCCAGGCTAAACCACGTTCTTCACACCAGAATAAGCTCTTCACACCTTATGATAGATGCGACAAGTAACAGGCTTACGAGCTTGAATGAGTATCAATAACCCTCTCAGAAAACCCTCTCAGAGAATCTAGATTTTGATGAACAAAAGCACCCTGTTCCAGCAGATTCCTGCAACAAGGTAACTTCAACGAAGGAGAGGAGGACATCCCCACCAGGTCCGCAAACCACATCCTTCACGGCCACGATGAAGCAATCAGTATCACTGATGCCTGCTCCTGCTTGATGCGGGCCACTACACAAGGAAGAAGTGGTAACGGTGGGAAAATGTAAATCAGATTCAACCTCGAAGGCACTGCTAATGCATCTATTAGCTCCGCTTGAAGATCCCTGGACAGCGACCCATATCTGGGTAGCTTGGAATTGAGACGGGACGCCATGAGATCTATCTCCAACATCCCCCATTTGTTGAAAATCTCCGCAAACACTTTGGGATGGAGAGACCATTCCCCCAGGTGAAAGGATTGTATGCTGAGGAAATCCGCTTCCCAGTTGTCCACACCATGAATGTGGATCGCTGCAGCGAGCAGTTGTGGGCTTCCGCCCACTCCAGAATCAGAGATACTTCCCTCATTGCTAGGGAGCTTTTCGTTCCCCCCTGATGGTTGATGTAAGCCACAAAGGTTATGTTGTCTGATTAGAATCTGATAAACTGGGACAAACCCAGAAGAGGCCAAGCCTGCAGAGCATTGAAGATTGCCTGAAGTTCTAGAATGTTGATCGGGAGGGAAGATTCCTGCCGAGGCCACAGGCCCTGTGCCTTCCTGGCTCCCCAGACAGCTCCCCATCCTGATAGACTTGTGTCCGTAGTCCCAGGATGGTCTCAAGAAGGATCTCCCTTGGGACAGGTGATCTGGACAGAGCCACCAGGAGAGTGATTCTCTAGAGAAATCAGTTGAGACAGATCCGAATGATCGCCGTTCCACTGGCTCAGCATGCACAGCTGTAGTCGTCTGAGATGGAATCTGGCAAAAGGATTGATGTCCATGCTGGACACCATGAGATCAATCACCTCCATACACCGAGCCATAGAGGGCCTTAAGGAGGTCTGGAGGGCATGACAAGCAGAAGTTAGCATGTAAGGTCTCTGGTCTGTAAGGAATATTCTAATGGATATGGAGCCTATTATAGTACCCAGGAATTCCACCCTGGTACTGGTAATAAGAACTCTTTTCTATGTTTATCTTCCATCCATGAGATCGAAAAAGAAACAGTAGAAATTTCGAATGGTCTTCTGCCAGACGATAAGATGGTGCTTGAACCAGAACATCGTACAAATATGGAGCTACTGCTATACCTCTGGTTCTGACAACTGCAAGCAGAGCCCCTAGAACCTTCGTAAAAAATCTTGGAGCAGTAGCTAGACCAAACGGAAGTGCAATAAACTGGAAGTGCTGGTCCAGGAACGCAAACCATAGGAACTTGAAGTGTTCATTGTGGATAATAACATGAAGGTAAGCATCTTTCAAATCAGTTAGTGGTCATGAACTATCCTTCCTGTACTAAGGGAAGGATGGACCTTATTGTCTCCCTCTTGAACGAGGGGACAGATAAGAATTTGTTTAAGCACTTTAGGTCCAGAATCGGGTGGAAAGTTCCCTCCTTCTTTGGGACCCCAAAAAAGATTTAAATAGTATCCCAAACCTCTTTCTGCGAGAGGTACAGGGGCAATGACTCCTAGGGAGGATAGATCCCTCACGCACCGCAGAAAGGCTTCTCTCTTTTCTGGCCTGGTTTGAGAGGAGGAATCTGCCCCTGGGTGGATGAGACTTGAAACCTATCTTGTATCCCTGAGCAATGACCTCCAGGACCCACGGGTCCTGCACGTCCCCAAAGCTAGAGTCTGAAAAGAGCAACAGTCTGCCCCCTACGTGATCCAGAAACAGATCGGGTGCCACCCCTTCATGCCAACTTTGTCTCAGCGGGCTTCTTGCTCTGCTTGGATTTATTCCAGGACTGAGCTAGCTTCAAAGTACTCTTGGATTGCTCAGGGGCTGCTTATGTTGGGATTTATCAGAACGAAAGGAACGAAAATTAGGACCTTGTCCCTTAGGCTTGTTCTTCTTATCCTGCGGTAAAAAGGCACCTTTGCCTCCAGTAACCATGGAGATAATGGAGTCCAGGCCTGGACCAAATAAAATCTTTCCCTTAAAGGGGAGGGAAAGAAGTCTGGACTTCGAAGTCATGTCCGTAGACCAAGACTTCAACCAGAGAGCCCTACGGGCTTGAACAAAAAAACTTGAAGCTTTAGCATTCAGGCGAATAATTTGCATCACAAATAATAGAATTGGCAAGCCTTAATTCTTTCCTGGATCACGTTGCGGGGACCCTACACCTCGATCAATTCAGATAAGGAGTCTCACCAGTAGGTAGCCGCACAAGCAGCCGCAGCAACAGCCACTGCCGGTTGAAACAAATATCCCGTATGTTGAAACATCTTTCTTAACAGAGTTTCTATCTTATTATCCATGGGCTCTTTGAACGACGGACTATCATCAAGAGGGATAGAAGTGCGTTTAGCAAGAGTTGAGGATTTGATGAGGTGGAACCCCACAACTCCAATTGAGAGGCCGGGACCGGGAACAATTTCTTAAAGGAAGACAAAGGGGAAAAGGAAGAACAAATCCTTTCCCATAAATTCTAAATAATGTTAGTCATCTTTACAGGAACCGGGAAAGTTTGTGGTACAACCCTGTCCTCGTAGACCTTATCCAATTTAGGAATCAAAAAGTTCCTCAGGCAATTTGGGCTATGGAACCTTTAAAGTAGCCAAAACTTCCTTCAAAAGAAAGCGTAAATGTTCTATCCTAAATCTAAAGTCTGGTTCCTAGTTGTTGCAGCCCTCTATCAAACATATTAACCTTCTTTGACATGATTAGTTTATCAAGGCATGTGGAACAAAGTTGAGCGGACGGGTATACCGCGGCCTCCACACAATATAAACAGGTATGAGACTTAGGTAAAGAGGGAGTACCCTCTAACGCATCAGAATCCTCCATAGCTTGCGCTTACAAGCAGACTATTGATTAATAAGAAAAAATGGCACCTTTATACACCCAAAGGCTGGGGTACTCACCACCTCCTATGACCCAGGCAAAACAGAGAAACCACTTCTTCTCCGGTAACCAGCACGGTCAGGAAAGAGGAAATAAAGCGTAACCACACCCGGTCACATAGTGCGCAATGCAGGACTGCCCCTGCTACAAGAGCAAAAAAAAAGCGCCAAGACTTTCAAGCTGTGCAGCTCAAAAAAACGAAAGTAAAGACCTGTACGTTTCAACATCTGCCTGAGCCCAAAAAACTACTCACACATGTTGCAGCATAATCAAATAACTTTATGTGATTAGTCCCCACTGTTCAATAATCCCCCTCAGGAGATATTAACCCTCGATTCCATACAGATAAAAGGAGCCACACTGTGACCCTGTCTTCTGGCGTTATCATATATGTAAAAAATTAAACAGTCTTACCAGAATCTATGCCGTGGAACAGAAACACAGCCTCTCAATTGTGACAGTCTTTTAGCATCGCTCCTGACATGGCCTTAAGTGATGGAAGCAGGCAGTGAAACTCGTCAACACTGATTGCTTAGGAGCTGTTAATACGAGTCTGGATAGGTTCGCAGAAAGACTCTCCCTGCATCTCCAGACCCTAACTTTCATCAATGCTCTCACTGAGAGGCTGACAAGACTACTTAAAACTCCAGTCCCAATTCGAAGGGTAAATACCCTTCATAAGGAACTACTCCAAGTCTTCTGACACTTCTATGCCATCCTCCAGTGACGAAAGGCAAAGAATTATTGGGATAGGAGGGAAGTAGGGGGAGTATTTAAGCCTTTGGCTGGGGTGTCTTTGCCTCCTCCTGGTGGCCAGGTTCAGTATTTCCCAACAGTAAGGAATGATGTCATGGACTCTCCTCATATTAAGAAGGAAATTATTGTTAGTCTCTCAGAAATTGTCCCAAAATGTTTCCCCGAAAAAACCTACTGTGGGATAATGCTCAGTTAGAGGTGCCTTACTACCTCTGTATAAGGCAGAGATTCCCATGCCACCGCTGTTGCACACTCACTGCAAGGCGGAAATAGTGCCAAAAATGCCTGCGGCAAGAGTAATCAACATACCTACCGCCATAGGCCCGGTGCGTAGTAAGAACGTTTTAGGTAGCGCTAATACAAAGCCTTTTTCCGTCTCCTCTTGTGGAACCCCAAAAGCAAGCTTGGTCTTTTGGAGGAGTGAGGCAGACAAACTCCCAGAATTGCCTTAATAGTGCATGCATAATAAAAGGAGTCCCTGTATCTGTGAACAAACAAACGTAAAGTCGGTCTCTATTAGGCAACAAACCATTAGAGAGGATATTGTGAGGAAAAAAAAAAAAAAAAAAAGTCAGGATTTACCCTTCCTCTTTCTGGATAATCCTAAAACGCAAAACGGAAATCAGTGTAACTAACACTGTTTGCCTGAAAAGGAAGGATAGCATGGTTAAGCTGGAAGTGGAATAGGAACTTCCCTACGACTTCCAGCAGCTAGCACCAAAACTCTAATAAGAGTATTACATGGCGTTTAACAACTCCCCTGCTCTCTTAAGGGAAACAATCCATTGAGAGCATTAAAAATGGACATTAAAAACTTTGAGATAGTAATATAAAATGATAAATTGTATGTCGTATATATGAAAAAAGTCTGCAAAATATTTTATTTTGTTTCATTTACCTGTAATTCCATTCTGAAATTGTGAGCTTTTCAGTTCCTGTTAGAAACGGAAGTACATAAAACGATTATATTCCACCCAGCCATTGACTGCACACTCTAGTGATCTATTTATAACTGTCTTTAATTGGTCACAGCAGAGAAGGTAACCTAAGTTACAACATGGCAGTTCCTATTGTTTTATAGACACAAACATTACACTTAATTTGTCAATATTTAAACAACTAATGAAACTTTAAATAAATATATCTACATGTTATTTTCAGACTAATCTTTTCTTTGAATTAATCACTCTAACATTTATTTAGTGCTTAATGTCCCTTTAAATTCAGAAACGTCAGCAGAGCACCTTTCTGCCTACCTCCATGAAACTAGGCAAATAACTACTGAAAGGGTGCTCTGCCTGGTGTGTCTTTGCCTCCACCTGGTGGCAAGGTGAAGTATTTCCCATAGATTATAAATGAATTTGTGGACTCTCACTGCCATTAGAAAGAAATAAAACCAAAACATGGATATTTCTTTTTGAAATGTATCGTTCCCTTTAAATCATAGCTGCATAAATCACATCACAATCATGTCAGGAAAGATTCAATCTTGCATTTTAGTAAGCACATATCTGTGTATTACATGAAGGTGTAGAACTAGCCATCATGAAATTCTCTGATGAAAGCCAGGAATAGATGGGCGCAGAATATAGTTTAAGATTTTCTGAACTATCTTTTTCTGTATAGAATAAAAATGTATAGGAGATTAAGAGCTAATAAAGGTATTTGTGAGCAGTTTTGGATTAAATAAGATAACTTATTGATTACATCCACTCCCAAACTGTAAGAAAAATCAAGGTTGCCTACGCATCACGAAATGAAAGATACCGTTCTTCTGCAGAGGCATGGATAGGGAGAGGAAAATAACTCTGGATAGTGAAAAACTTAAAAGGACAATTAAATACAGTAATTTGCATAATAAAAAAAAGTAAGTACAAAAGCAATTTTTTTTGGACAATTTGCAAACTAAGTACAATTTTCCATCCCCCTGTATTATGTAACAGCCATCAGCCAGTCACAAAATGCGCATTGATATATAGATAGAGCTAGACACACACAAACAAATACATAAATATATACAGTATATATATATATATATATATATATATACACACACACACACACACACACATACATACACACACACCCTCTGTGATTACCTTGTATCTAAGCCTCTGCAGACTGCCTCCTTATTTCTATTTCGAATGACTTGTATTTTAGCTAATCAGTGCTGACTCAAATAACTCCATGGGAGTAAGCACAATGTTTTCTATATTGCACACATGAACTAGCGCTGTCTAGCTGTGAAAAAATAATGTACTAAGATAAGGGGCAGTCTTCAAAGGCTTTGGAATTAGTGTATGAGCCTACCTAGGTTTTAGCTTTCAACAAAGGATACCAAAAGAACAAAGCAAATTTGATGCTAAAAGTAAATTGGAAAGTTGTTTCATGATTCAGATAGTGTATTCAATTTTAATTTTGCCTAAACTGTGTATTCACAGAGGCCACTACTGCTGATGTTTAATCGGTTGTTCCCAAAACCAGTAAATTCTACCAAAAAGGGTAAGACAGCAAGGATAAAACATGGCATAAGAGTGATTGTAGGAGAGATAAATAAATAATAAATGCAAATATACACATTACCTTTGTTCTAAAGGCTGGTTGTATTTTCTTAAGGTTTTGAAGTAACCTAATCTCCATTGCAGCCTTAACAGCCTCTTCTCCATCAGCAAACACATCAAACAGTGCATCTAAAGCCCCTCCAGACACCACCAACGATGAGTCATTGGCTGCAACCCCCAAAAGGAAGTTTCCTATTGACTGAAAATATTAACATAAACATTGCTGCTTTACATGTTAAATCAAAATCTATTAACCCTACATAAATGAACATCAAAACTATAATGTCCTATATAACATTTTATTATAAACACTAGATGTTAATATTGTAGGTTATGTTATGAAATGCCTTTATATATTGCTTTAGGGGGAAAAAAACCCCATTAAAACTTAGAAAGAAAAAAAAAAAAAAATACATATAAAGAGCATTATTTATGTGCGTAAAATGTTTTTGTATAAAAATTTAAAGTGGTTTAATACTGAAACTATCATAAAATGCCTGTTTAAGCACCACACATCTTTACGGACAGACCTCAGTGGAGTCCAATCTAGTGAGATTATCTAAGAAGTCTTGTCAGTACTGTGAGGTCCTTCAAATATCTTTATAAAGGCAAATTATAGCTTGAGAGCTGTTTATCTAGCTATGCAGGTTCTGGATGTGAAGGAGTAACATATGCACTACAATAACATTCTCAAATAAAAACAGAATTTATGCTTACCTGATAAATTACTTTCTCCAACGGTGCGTCCGGTCCACGGCGTCATCCTTACTTGTGGGATATTCTCTTCCCCAACAGGAAATGGCAAAGAGTCCCAGCAAAGCTGGCCATATAGTCCCTCCTAGGTTCCGCCCACCCCAGTCATTCGACCGACGGACAGGAGGAAATATATATAGGAGAAACCATATGGTACCGTGGTGACTAGTTAGAGAAAATAATTCATCAGACCTGATTAAAAAAACCAGGGCGGGCCGTGGACCGGATACACCGTTGGAGAAAGTAATTTATCAGGTAAGCATAAATTCTGTTTTCTCCAACATTGGTGTGTCCGGTCCACGGCGTCATCCTTACTTGTGGGAACCAATACCAAAGCTTTAGGACACGGATGAAGGGAGGGAGCAAATCAGGTCACCTAAATGGAAGGCACCACGGCTTGCAAAACCTTTCTCCCAAAAATAGCCTCCGAAGAAGCAAAAGTATCAAATTTGTAAAATTTGGCAAAAGTGTGCAGAGAAGACCAAGTCGCTGCCTTACATATCTGGTCAACAGAAGCCTCGTTCTTGAAGGCCCATGTGGAAGCCACAGCCCTAGTGGAGTGAACTGTGATTCTTTCAGGAGGCTGCCGACCGGCAGTCTCATAAGCCAATCGGATAATGCTTTTAAGCCAAAAGGAAAGAGAGGTAGAAGTCGCTTTTTGACCTCTCCTTTTACCAGAATAAACAACAAACAAGGAAGATGTTTGTCTGAAATCTTTAGTAGCCTCTAAATAGAATTTTAGAGCACGGATTACGTCCAAATTGTGTAACAAACGTTCCTTCTTTGAAACTGGATTCCGACACAAAGAAGGTACAACTATCTCCTGGTTAATATTTTTGTTAGAAACAACTTTCGGAAGAAAACCAGGCTTAGTACGCAAAACCACCTTATCTGCATGGAACACCAGATAGGGTGGAGAACACTGCAGAGCAGATAACTCTGAAACTCTTCTAGCAGAAGAAATTGCAACTAAAAACAAAACTTTCCAAGATAGTAACTTAATATCTATGGAATGTAAAGGTTCAAACGGAACCCCTTGAAGAACTGAAAGAACTAGATTTAGACTCCAGGGAGGAGTCAAAGGTCTGTAAACAGGCTTGATCCTAACCAGAGCCTGAACAAATGCTTGAACATCTGGCACGGCTGCCAGTCTTTTGTGAAGTAAAACAGATAAAGCAGAGATCTGTCCCTTTAGAGAACTTGCAGATAATCCTTTCTCCAAACCTTCTTGTAGAAAGGATAGAATCTTAGGAATTTTTATCTTGTTCCATGGGAATCCTTTGGATTCACACCAACAGATATATTTTTTCCATATTTTATGGTAAATTTTTCTAGTTACAGGCTTTCTAGCCTGAATCAGAGTATCTATTACAGAATCTGAAAACCCACGCTTTGATAAAATCAAGCGTTCAATCTCCAAGCCGTCAGTTGGAGGGAAACCAGATTCGGATGTTCGAATGGACCCTGAACAAGAAGGTCCTGTCTCAAAGGTAGCTTCCATGGTGGAGCCGATGACATATTCACCAGGTCTGCATACCAAGTCCTGCGTGGCCACGCAGGAGCTATCAAGATCACCGAGGCCCTCTCCTGATTGATCCTGGCTACCAGCCTGGGAATGAGAGGAAACGGTGGGAATACATAAGCTAGGTTGAAGGTCCAAGGTGCTACTAGTGCATCTACTAGAGTCGCCTTGGGATCCCTGGATCTGGACCCGTAGCAAGGAACCTTGAAGTTCTGACAAGACGCCATCAGATCCATGTCTGGAATGCCCCATAATTGAGTTATTTGGGCAAAGATTTCCGGATGGAGTTCTCACTCCCCCGGATGGAATGTCTGACGACTCCGAAAATCCGCTTCCCAATTTTCCACTCCTGGGATGTGGATCGCAGACAAGTGGCAGGAGTGATCCTCCGCCCATTGAATTATCTTGGTCACTTCTTTCATCGCCAGGGAACTCCTTGTTCCCCCCTGATGATTGATATATGCAACGGTCGTCATGTTGTCTGATTGAAACCTTATGAATTTGGCCTTTGCTAGTTGAGGCCAAGCTCTGAGAGCATTCAATATCGCTCTCAGTTCCAGAATGTTTATCGGAAGAAGAGACTCTTCCCGAGACCATAGACCCTGAGCTTTCAGGGATTCCCAGACCGCGCCCCAGCCCACTAGACTGGCGTCGGTCGTGACAATGACCCACTCTGGTCTGCGGAAGCTCATTCCCTGTGACAGATTGTCCAGGGTCAGCCACCAACGGAGTGAATCTCTGGTCTTTTGATCTACTTGAATCATCGGAGACAAGTCTGTATAATCCCCATTCCACTGTCTGAGCATGCACAGTTGTAATGGTCTTAGATGAATTCGTGCAAAAGGAACTATGTCCATTGTTGCAACCATCAATCCTATTACTTCCATGCACTGCGCTATGGAAGGACGAGGAACAGAATGAAGTACTTGACAAGAGCTTAGAAGTTTTGATTTTCTGACCTCTGTCAGAAAAATCCTCATTTCTAAGGAATCTATTATTGTTCCCAAGAAGGGAACTCTTGTTGACGGGGACAGAGAACTTTTTTCTTTGTTCACCTTCCATCCGTGAGATCTGAGAAAGGCTAGGACGATGTCCGTATGAGCCTTTGCTTTTGACAGGGACGACGCTTGAATTAGGATGTCGTCCAAGTAAGGTACTACTGCAATGCCCCTTGGTCTTAGAACCGCTAAAAGGGACCCTAGTACCTTTGTGAAAATCCTTGGAGCAGTGGCTAATCCGAATGGAAGTGCCACAAACTGGTAATGCTTGTCCAGAAAAGCGAACCTTAGGAACTGATGATGTTCCTTGTGGATAGGAATATGTAGGTACGCATCCTTTAAATCCACGGTAGTCATAAATTGACTTTCCTGGATGGTGGGTAGGATCGTTCGAATAGTTTCCATTTTGAACGATGGTACCCTGAGAAATTTGTTTAGGATCTTCAGATCCAAAATTGGTCTGAATGTTCCCTCTTTTTTGGGAACTACGAACAGATTGGAATAAAATCCCATTCCTTGTTCTCTTATTGGAACTGGATGTATCACTCCCATCTTTAACAGGTCTTCTACACAATGTAAGAATGCCTGTCTCTATATTTGGTTTGAGGATAAGTGAGACCTGTGGAACCTTCCCCTTGGGGGTAGTTCCTTGAATTCCAGGAGATAACCTTGAGAAACTATTTCTAGCGCCCAAGGATCCTGAACATCTCTTGCCCAAGCCTGAGCAAAGAGAGAGAGTCTGCCCCCCACTAGATCCGGTCCCGGATCGGGGGCTATCCCTTCATGCTGTTTTGGTAGCAGTGGTAGGCTTCTTGGCCTGCTTACCCTTGTTCCAGCCTTGCATTGGTTTCCAGGCTGGTTTGGGTTGTGAAGTATTACCCTCTTGCTTAGAGGCTGCAGAATTAGAGGCTGGTCCGTTTCTGCGAAAGGGACGAAAATTAGGCTTATTTTTAGCCTTAAAAGACCTATCCTGTGGGAGGGCGTGGCCCTTTCCCCCAGTGATGTCTGAAATAATCTCTTTCAAATCTGGTCCAAATAATGTTTTACCTTTGAAAGGAATGTTAAGCAATTTTGTCTTGGAAGACACATCCGCTGACCAAGACTTTAGCCAAAGCGCTCTGCGCGCCACAATAGCAAACCCTGAATTTTTCGCCGCTAATCTAGCTAATTGCAAAGCGGCATCTAAAACAAAAGAGTTAGCCAATTTAAGTGCATGAACTCTGTCCATAACCTCCTCATATGAAGATTCTCTACTGAGCGACTTTTCTAGTTCCTCGAACCAGAAACACGCTGCCGTAGTGACAGGAACAATGCATGAAATTGGTTGTAGAAGGTAACCTTGCTGTACAAAAATCTTTTTAAGCAAACCCTCTAATTTTTTATCCATAGGATCTTTGAAAGCACAACTATCTTCGATAGGAATAGTAGTGCGTTTGTTTAGAGTAGAAACCGCCCCCTCGACCTTGGGGACTGTCTGCCATAAGTCCTTTCTGGGGTCGACTATAGGAAATAATTTCTTAAATATAGGGGGGGGGGACAAAAGGTATGCCGGGCTTTTCCCACTCTTTATTTACTATGTCCGCCACCCGCTTGGGTATAGGAAAAGCGTCGGGGGGCACCGGAACCTCTAGGAACTTGTCCATCTTACATAATTTCTCTGGAATGACCAAATTGTCATAATCATCCAGAGTAGATAACACCTCCTTAAGCAGTGCGCGGAGATGTTCTAATTTAAATTTAAATGTCACAACATCAGGTTCAGCTTGATGAGAAATTTTTCCCGAATCTGAGATTTCTCCATCAGACAAAACCTCCCTCATGGCCCCTTGAGATTGGTGTGAGGGTATGTCAGAACAGTTATCATCAGCGCCCTCTTGCTCTTCAGTGTTTAAAACAGAGCAATCGCGCTTTCTCTGATAAGTAGGCATTTTGGATAAAAGATTTGCTATGGAGTTATCCATTACAGCCGTTAATTGTTGCATGGTAATAAGTATTGGCGCACTAGATGTACTAGGGGCCTCCTGTATGGGCAAAACTGGTGTAGACACAGTAGGGGATGATGTAGTATCATGTTTACTCCCCTCATTTGAGGAATCATCTTGGGCAATATCATTATCTGTGGCATTACTGTCCTTACTTTGTTTGGACACTATGGCACAATTATCACATAAATTTAAATGAGGAGACACATTGGCTTTCATACATATAGAACATAGCTTATTTGAAGGTACAGACATGTTAAACAGGCTTAAACTTTTCAACAAAGCACAAAAACATAATTTATGCTTACCTGATAAATTCCTTTCTTCTGTTGTGTGATCAGTCCACGGGTCATCATTACTTCTGGGATATAACTCCTCCCCAACAGGAAATGCAAGAGGATTCACCCAGCAGAGCTGCATATAGCTCCTCCCCTCTACGTCAGTCCCAGTCATTCGACCAAGAATCAACGAGAAAGGAGTAACCAAGGGTGAAGTGGTGACTGGAGTATAATTTAAAAGATATTTACCTGCCTTAAAACAGGGCGGGCCGTGGACTGATCACACAACAGAAGAAAGGAATTTATCAGGTAAGCATAAATTATGTTTTCTTCTGTTATGTGTGATCAGTCCACGGGTCATCATTACTTCTGGGATACCAATACCAAAGCAAAAGTACACGGATGACGGGAGGGATAGGCAGGCTCATTATACAGAAGGAACCACTGCTTGAAGAACCTTTCTCCCAAAAATAGCCTCCGAAGAAGCAAAAGTGTCAAATTTGTAAAATTTGGAAAAAGTATGAAGCGAAGACCAAGTTGCAGCCTTGCAAATCTGTTCAACAGAGGCCTCATTCTTAAAGGCCCAAGTGGAAGCCACAGCTCTAGTGGAGTGAGCTGTAATTCTTTCAGGAGGCTGCTGTCCAGCAGTCTCATAGGCTAAACGTATTATGCTACGAAGCCAAAAAGAGAGAGAGGTAGCAGAAGCTTTTTGACCTCTCCTCTGTCCAGAATAAACGACAAACAGGGAAGAAGTTTGGCGAAAATCTTTAGTTGCCTGCAAGTAGAACTTGAGGGCACGAACTACATCCAGATTGTGTAGAAGACGTTCCTTCTTTGAAGAAGGATTTGGACACAAGGATGGAACAACAATCTCTTGATTGATATTCCTGTTAGTGACTACCTTAGGTAAGAACCCAGGTTTAGTACGCAGAACTACCTTGTCTGAGTGAAAAATCAGATAAGGAGAATCACAATGTAAAGCTGATAACTCAGAGACTCTTTGAGCCGAGGAAATAGCCATTAAAAACAGAACTTTCCAAGATAACAATTTTATATCAATGGAATGAAGGGGTTCAAACGGAACACCCTGTAAAACGTTAAGAACTAAGTTTAAACTCCATGGCGGAGCAACAGCTTTAAACACAGGCTTGATCCTAGCTAAAGCCTGACAAAAGGCCTGGACGTCTGGATTTTCTGACAGACGCCTGTGTAACAAGATGGACAGAGCTGAAATCTGTCCCTTTAATGAACTAGCTGATAAACCCTTTTCTAAACCTTCTTGTAGAAAGGACAATATCCTAGGGATCCTAACCTTACTCCAGGAGTAACGTTTGGATTCGCACCAGTATAGGTATTTACGCCATATTTTATGGTAAATCTTTCTGGTAACAGGCTTCCTAGCCTGTATCAGGGTATCAATAACCGACTCAGAAAAACCACGTTTTGATAAAATCAAGCGTTCAATTTCCAAGCAGTCAGCTTCAGAGAAGTTAGATTTTGATGTTTGAATGGACCCTGTATCAGAAGGTCCTGTCTTAGAGGTAGAGACCAAGGCGGACAGGATGACATGTCCACTAGATCTGCATACCAAGTCCTGCGTGGCCATGCAGGCGCTATTAGAATCACTGATGCTCTCTCCTGTTTGATTTTGGCAATCAATCGAGGAAGCAGGGGGAAGGGTGGAAACACATAAGCCATCCCGAAGTTCCAAGGTGCTGTCAAAGCATCTATCAGAACCGCTCCCGGATCCCTGGATCTGGACCCGTAGTGAGGAAGTTTGGCGTTCTGGCGAGACGCCATGAGATCTATCTCTGGTTTGCCCCAACGTCGAAGTATTTGGGCAAAGACCTCCGGATGAAGTTCCCACTCCCCCGGATGAAAAGTCTGGCGACTCAAAAAATCCGCCTCCCAGTTCTCCACTCCCGGGATGTGGATTGCTGACAGGTGGCAAGAGTGAGACTCTGCCCAGCGAATTATCTTTGATACTTCCATCATTGCTAGGGAGCTTCTTGTCCCTCCCTGATGGTTGATGTAAGCTACAGTCGTGATGTTGTCCGACTGAAACCTGATGAACCCCCGAGTTGTTAATTGGGGCCAAGCCAGAAGGGCATTGAGAACTGCTCTCAATTCCAGAATGTTTATTGGAAGGAGACTCTCCTCCTGATTCCATAGTCCCTGAGCCTTCAGAGAATTCCAGACAGCGCCCCAACCTAGTAGGCTGGCGTCTGTTGTTACAATTGTCCAGTCTGGCCTGCTGAATGGCATCCCCCTGGACAGGTGTGGCCGATAAAGCCACCATAGAAGAGAATTTCTGGTCTCTTGATTCAGATTCAGAGTAGGGGACAAATCTGAGTAATCCCCATTCCACTGACTTAGCATGCACAATTGCAGCGGTCTGAGGTGTAGGCGTGCAAAAGGTACTATGTCCATTGCCGCTACCATTAAGCCGATCACCTCCATGCATTGAGCTACTGACGGGTGTTGAATGGAATGAAGGACACGGCATGCATTTAGAAGCTTTGTTAACCTGTCTTCTGTCAGGTAAATCTTCATTTCTACAGAATCTATAAGAGTCCCCAAGAATGGAACTCTTGTGAGAGGAAAAAGAGAACTCTTCTTTCCGTTCACTTTCCATCCATGCGACCTTAGAAATGCCAGAACTAACTCTGTATGAGACTTGGCAGTTTGAAAGCTTGAAGCTTGTATTAGAATGTCGTCTAGGTACGGAGCTACCGAAATCCCTCGCGGTCTTAGTACCGCCAGAAGGGCCCCCAGAACCTTTGTGAAGATTCTTGGAGCCGTAGCCAATCCGAATGGAAGAGCTACAAACTGGTAGTGCCTGTCTAAGAAGGCAAACCTTAGATACCGGTGATGATCTTTGTGGATCGGTATGTGAAGGTAAGCATCTTTTAAATCCACTGTGGTCATGTACTGACCCTTTTGGATCATGGGTAAGATTGTCCGAATAGTTTCCATTTTGAACGATGGAACTCTTAGGAATTTGTTTAGAATCTTTAAATCTAAGATTGGCCTGAAAGTTCCCTCTTTTTTGGGAACCACGAACAGGTTTGAGTAGAACCCTTGTCCTTGTTCCGACCGCGGAACCGGATGGATCACTCCCATTAATAACAGATCTTGTACACAGCGTAGAAACGCTTCTTTCTTTATCTGGTTTGTTGACAACCTTGACAGATGAAATCTCCCTCTTGGGGGAGATAATTTGAAGTCTAGAAGGTATCCCTGAGATATGATCTCTAGTGCCCAGGGATCCTGAACATCTCTTGCCCAGGCCTGGGCGAAGAGAGAAAGTCTGCCCCCCACTAGATCCGGTCCCGGATCGGGGGCTCTCGGTTCATGCTGTCTTTGGGGCAGTAGCAGGTTTCCTGGCCTGCTTGCTCTTGTTCCAGGACTGGTTAGGCTTCCAGCCTTGCCTGTAACGAGCAACAGCTCCTTCCTGTTTTGGTGCAGTGGAGGTTGATGCTGCTCCTGTTTTGAAATTCCGAAAGGGACGAAAATTAGACTGTCTAGCCTTAGCTTTGGCTTTGTCTTGAGGTAGGGCGTGGCCCTTACCTCCTGTAATGTCAGCGATAATTTCTTTCAAACCGGGCCCAAATAAAGACTGCCCCTTGAAAGGTATATTAAGTAATTTGGACTTAGAAGTAACATCAGCTGACCAGGATTTTAGCCACAGCGCCCTACGTGCCTGTATGGCGAATCCTGAGTTCTTAGCCGTAAGTTTGGTTAAATGTACTACGGCCTCCGAAATGAATGAATTAGCTAGTTTAAGGACTCTAAGCCTGTCCGTAATGTCGTCTAGCGTAGATGAACTAAGGTTCTCTTCCAGAGACTCAATCCAAAATGCTGCCGCAGCCGTAATCGGCGCGATACATGCAAGGGGTTGCAATATAAAACCTTGTTGAACAAACATTTTCTTAAGGTAACCCTCTAATTTTTTATCCATTGGATCTGAAAAAGCACAGCTATCCTCCACCGGGATAGTGGTACGCTTAGCTAAAGTAGAAACTGCTCCCTCCACCTTAGGGACCGTTTGCCATAAGTCCCGTGTGGTGGCGTCTATTGGAAACATTTTTCTAAATATCGGAGGGGGTGAGAACGGCACACCGGGTCTATCCCACTCCTTAGTAACAATTTCAGTTAGTCTCTTAGGTATAGGAAAAACGTCAGTACTCGCCGGTACCGCAAAGTATTTATCCAACCTACACAGTTTCTCTGGTATTGCAACGGTGTTACAATCATTGAGAGCTGCTAAGACCTCCCCTAGTAATACACGGAGGTTCTCCAATTTAAATTTAAAATTTGAAATATCTGAATCCAATCTGTTTGGATCAGAACCGTCACCCACAGAATGAAGCTCTCCGTCCTCATGCTCTGCAAGCTGTGACGCAGTATCAGACATGGCCCTAGTATTATCAGCGCACTCTGTTCTCACCCCAGAGTGATCACGCTTGCCTCTTAGTTCTGGTAATTTAGACAAAACTTCAGTCATAACAGTAGCCATATCTTGTAATGTTATCTGTAATGGCCGCCCAGATGTACTAGGCGCCATAATATCACGCACCTCCCGGGCGGGAGATGCAGGTACTGCCGCGTGAGGCGAGTTAGTCGGCATAACTCTCCCCTCGCTGTTTGGTGAAATTTGTTCACATTGTACAGATTGACTTTTATTTAAAGTAGCATCAATACAGTTAGTACATAAATTTCTATTGGGCTCCACCTTGGCATTGGAACAAATGACACAGATATCTTCCTCTGAGTCAGACATGTTTAACACACTAGCAATAAACTTGCAACTTGGTTATAATCTTTTTTAGCAAAAACGTACTGTGCCTCAAAGAGGTACTAAACGATTAAATGACAGTTGAAATAGTGAACTGAAAAACAGTTATAGCATCAAACTTTAAAACAACACAACTTTTAGCAAAGGTTTGTTCCCATTAGTAAAATAACAATAATTAAATTTGACATAAAAATTACAGAGCAACGTTTTTATTCACAGTCAATATATAATTCTCACAGCTCTGCTGAGAGAATCTACCTCCCTCCAAAGAAGTTTGAAGACCCCTGAGATCTGTCAGAGATGAACCGGATCATGCAGGAAATATAAGAGTAACTGACTGGAATTTTTTGATGCGTAGCAAAGAGCGCCAAAAACGGCCCCTCCCTCACACACACAGCAGTGAAGAGAAACGAAACTGTCACAATTAAAAGCAAACAACTGCCAAGTGGAAAATAATGCCCAAATATTTATTCACTCAGTACCTCAGCAATGTAAACGATTCTACATTCCAGCAAAAACGTTTAACATGATAAATACTTATTAAAAGGATTAGTGACTTTTAACAGAGTAGTTCCGGTGAAATACCATCCCCAGAATACTGAAGTGTATACATACATGTCATTATAACGGTATGGCAGGATTTTCTCATCAATTCCATTCAGAAAATAAAAACTGCTACATACCTCAATGCAGATTCATCTGCCCGCTGTCCCCTGATCTGAAGCTTTTACCTCCCTCAGATGGCCGAGAACAGCAATATGATCTTAACTACTCCGGTTAAAATCATAGTAAAAAAAACTCTGGCAGATTCTTCCTCAAACTCTGCCAGAGAAGTAATAACACGCTCCGGTGCTATTGTAAAATAACAAACTTTTGATTGAAGTCATAAAAACTAAGTATAATCACCATAGTCCTCTCACACATCCTATCTAGTCGTTGGGTGCAAGAGAATGACTGGGACTGACGTAGAGGGGAGGAGCTATATGCAGCTCTGCTGGGTGAATCCTCTTGCATTTCCTGTTGGGGAGGAGTTATATCCCAGAAGTAATGATGACCCGTGGACTGATCACACATAACAGAAGAAAAACGTTTTAAAATAAAACCGTTACTGTCTCTTTAAATTTCAAACAGAAAACACTTTATTACTGAATATGTGAAAAAGTATGAAGGAATTGTTCAAAAATTACCAAAATTTCACCACAGTGTCTTAAAGCATTAAAAGTATTGCACACCAAATTTCAGAGCTTTAACCCTTAAAATAACGGAACCGGAGCCGTTTTTAAATTTGACCCCTATACAGTCCCAGCTATATGCTTTGCTGAGACCCAACCAAGCCCAGAGGGGAATACGATACCAAATGACGCCTTCTATAAGCTTTTTCAGTGATTCTTAGATATTCACACATGCATCTGCATGCCTTGCTCTCCAAAAACAACTGCGCAGTAATGGCGCGAAAATGAGGCTCAGTCTATAACTAGAAAGGCCCCCAGACTAAAAAAGGTGTCCAACACAGTGCCTGCCGTTTTTTAAACGTTCCCCAAGATTATAATGCCAATTGTTAGCTAAAATCTGCATAATATGTCCCAATAAAGCAATCGTTTTAGCCCATAAAAATGTCTACCAGTTTTTAAGCCCTTTTTTAAGCCCTTTATTCTTTTATGTTTGACTAAGAAAATGGCTTACCGGTCCCCATGAGGGGAAATGACAGCCTTCCAGCATTACATGGTCTTGTTAGAAATATGGCTAGTCATACCTTAAGCAGAAAAGTCTGCTAACTGTTTCCCCCAACTGAAGTTACTTCATCTCAACAGTCCTGTGTGGAAACAGCAATCGATTTTAGTTACTGTCTGCTAAAATCATCTTCCTCTTACAAACAGAAATCTTCATCCTTTTCTGTTTCAGAGTAAATAGTACATACCAGCACTATTTTAAAATAACAAACACTTGATAGAAGAATAAAAACTACATTTAAACACCAAAAAAACTCTTAACCATCTCCGTGGAGATGTTGCCTGTGCAACGGCAAAGAGAATGACTGGGGTGGGCGGAGCCTAGGAGGGACTATATGGCCAGCTTTGCTGGGACTCTTTGCCATTTCCTGTTGGGGAAGAGAATATCCCACAAGTAAGGATGACGCCGTGGACCGGACACACCAATGTTGGAGAAAAAGCCCCCAAAGATTTTTGAGTGATTAATCTCCATGCTGGTGAGATTTTGAATGGGGCCTGGGTGACCCTAACAATCCACAACTCTGCTGAACAGGGGACACATCCCCAAGCATATAATAAAAAGTTATTTTCTTTGGAACATCCCTTGAAAATATTCTGATATTTAAAGGGACATTTAATCAAATCAAAATATTTGATTTAATTAACAGACAAATGACGATTATGGCGCCCCATAGATTAATAAAAATCGATACAATTATCATTCACCTTTATTTGACCGCTTGACAAGGTTGGTCAGATTTTTTTTTCTATAATGAAATATTCACTTGCGACTGTCAAACATCTGAGTCCTTTGAGGTAGTGGTGAGTGTGGAGATCTTAGTATTTAATGAAGTAGGAATTACCTTTAGTGTATCTGCTGTGTTCTCTCCTTTTGCCAGCACACTACCCATAATACCAATAATACTGACAGCATTTACTCGAGCACTGGTATTTGTGCTTTTAACACAGACATCGCTGAGGACCATCACCTGCTCTGGTGTCATACACTGTTAAGAGAAAACGTAACATATGAAAGGAAAGAAATAATTATGATACAAATGGTTTTGAAAGAGATAAATAAAAACTATTGCGATGGTGAAAAAGCCAGCAAATGGTTAGCATAAATAACTTTATACAGTAACTACCAGAAAATGCATTTTGTAAACAACTAACACTACAGTATTAATCATTCCTGGTTGATAGATAAAGCTGTATTGGTGCACTGGGACAAGACTAAAACATGAACACAGTATTCAGCACAGGGATAGTCATTTAAAAAAAAACATAATTTATGCTTACCTGATAAATTTATTTCTCTTGTAGTGTATCCAGTCCACGGATCACCCATTACTTATGGGATATTCTCCTTCCCAACAGGAAGTTGCAAGAGGATCACCCACAGCAGAGCTGCTATATAGCTCCTCCCCTAACTGCCATATCCAGTCATTCGACCGAAACAAACAGAGAAAGGAGAAACCATAGGGTGCAGTGGTGACTGTAGTTTAATTAAATTTTAGACCTACCTTAAAATGACAGGGCGGGCCGTGGACTGGATACACTACAAGAGAAATAAATTTATCAGGTAAGCATAAATTATGTTTTCTCTTGTTAAGTGTATCCAGTCCACGGATCATCCATTCCTTATGGGATACCAATACCAAAGCTAAAGTACACGGATGACGGGAGGGACAAGGCAGGGATTAAGCGGAAGGAACCACTGCCTGAAGAACCTTTCTCCCAAAAACAGCCTCCGAAGAAGCAAAAGTATCAAATTTGTAAAATTTTGAAAAAGTGTGAAGCGAAGACCAAGTCGCGGCCTTGCAAATCTGTTCAACAGAGGCCTCATTTTTAAAGGCCCAGGTGGAAGCCACAGCTCTAGTAGAATGAGCTGTAATTCTTTCAGGGGGCTGCTGTCCAGCAGTCTCATAGGCTAGGCGTATAATACTCCGAAGTCAAAGGAAAGAGAGGTTGCCGAAGCTTTTTGACCTCTCCTCTGTCCAGAATAAACGACAAACAAAGATGTTTGACGAAAATCTTTAGTAGCTTGTAAGTAAAACTTCAAGGCACGGACTACGTCCAGATTATGTAAAAGACGTTCCTTCTTTGAAGAAGGATTAGGACACAATGATGGAACAACAATCTCTTGATTGATATTCTTGTTAGAAACCACCTTAGGTAAAAACCCAGGTTTGGTACGCAGAACTACCTTATCTGCATGAAAAATCAGATAAGGAGAATCACATTGTAAGGCAGATAGCTCAGAGACTCTCCGAGCCGAGGAAATAGCCATCAAAAACAGAACTTTCCAAGATAAAAGCTTAATATCAATGGAATGAAGGGGTTCAAACGGAACTCCTTGAAGAACTTTAAGAACCAAGTTTAAGCTCCATGGGGGAGCAACAGATTTAAACACAGGCTTAATTCTAACCAAAGCCTGACAAAATGCCTGGACGTCTGGAACTTCTGCCAGACGCTTGTGCAAAAGAATAGACAGAGCAGAGATCTGTCCTTTTAAAGAACTAGCTGATAAGCCTTTGTCCAAACCCTCTTGGAGAAAGGACAATATCCTAGGAATCCTAACCTTACTCCATGAGTAATTCTTGGATTCACACCAGTAAAGATATGTACGCCATATCTTGTGATAGATTTTCCTGGTAACAGGCTTTCGTGCCTGTATTAAGGTATCAATGACTGACTCGGAGAAGCCACGCTTTGATAGAATCAAGAGTTCAATCTCCATGCAGTCAGTTTCAGAGAAATTAGATTTGGATGATTGAAAGGACCTTGTATTAGAAGGTCCTGTCTTAGAGGCAGAGTCCATGGTGGAAAGGATGACATGTCCACTAGGTCTGCATACCAGGTCCTGCGTGGCCACGCAGGCGCTATTAGAATCACCGATGCTCTCTCCTGTTTTATTTTGGCAATCAGTCGAGGGAGCAGAGGAAACGGTGGAAACACCTAAGCCAGGTTGAAGAACCAAGGCGCTGCTAGAGCATCTATCAGCGTCGCTTCTGGGTCCCTGGACCTGGATCCGTAACAAGGAAGCTTGGCGTTCTGGCGAGACGCCATGAGATCCAACTCTGGTTTGCCCCAACGATGAATCAACTGAGCAAACACCTCCGGATGGAGTTCCCACTCCCCCGGGTGAAAAGTCTGACGATTTAGAAAATCCGCCTCCCAGTTCTCCACGCCTGGGATATGGATTGCTGACAGGTGGCAAGAGTGAGTCTCTACCCAGCGAATTATTTTTGAGACTTCTAACATCGCTAGGGAACTCCTGGTTCCCCCTTGATGGTTGATGTAAGCCACAGTCGTGATATTGTCCGACTGAAATCTGATGAACCTCAGTGTTGCTAACTGAGGCCAAGCCAGAAGAGTATTGAATATTGCTCTTAACTCTAGAATATTTATCGGAAGGAGTTTCTCCTCCTGAGTCCACGATCCCTGAGCCTTCAGGGAGTTCCAGACTGCGCCCCAACCTAGAAGGCTGGCATCTGTTGTTACAATCGTCCAATCTGGCCTGCGAAAGGTCATACCCTTGGACAGATGGACCCGAGAAAGCCACCAGAGAAGAGAATCTCTGGTCTCTTGATCCAGATTTAGTAGAGGGGACAAATCTGAGTAATCCCCATTCCACTGACTTAGCATGCATAATTGCAGCGGTCTGAGATGCAGGCGCGCAAATGGCCCTATGTCCATTGCCGCTACCATTAAGCCGATTACTTCCATGCACTGAGCCACTGACGGGCGTGGAATGGAATGAAGGACACGGCAAGCATTTAGAAGCTTTGATAACCTGGACTCCGTCAGGTAAATTTTCATCTCTACAGAATCTATAAGAGTCCCTAAGAAGGAGACTCTTGTGAGTGGGGATAGAGAACTCTTTTCCTCGTTCACTTTCCACCCGTGCAATCTCAGAAATGACAGAACTATCTCTGTATGAGACTTGGCAATTTGATGCCTCGCGGTCTTAGAACCGCCAGAAGTGAGCCCAGAACCTTCGTAAAGATTCTCGGGGCTGTAGCCAACCCGAAGGGAAGAGCTACAAATTGGTAATGCCTGTCTAGAAAAGCAAACCTTAGGAACCGATGATGATCTTTGTGAATCGGTATGTGAAGGTAGGCATCCTTTAAGTCCACTGTGGTCATGTACTGACCCTCTTGGATCATGGGTAGGATGGTCCGAATAGTTTCCATTTTGAAAGATGGAACTCTGAGGAATTTGTTTAAGATCTTTAGATCCAAAATTGGTCTGAAGGTTCCCTCTTTTTTGGGAACCACAAACAGATTTGAATAAAAACCCTATCCTTGTTCCGTCCGCGGAACTGGATGGATCACTCCCATTACTAGGTGGTCTTGCACACAGCGTAGGAATGCCTCTTTCTTTATCTGATTTGCAGATAACCTTGAAAGACGAAATCTCCCTTGTGGAGGGGAAGCTTTGAAGTCCAGAAGATATCCCTGAGATATGATCTCCAACGCCCAGGGATCCTGAACATCTCTTGCCCACGCCTGGGCGAAGAGAAAAAGTCTGCCCCCTACTAGATCCGTCGCCGGATAGGGGGCCGTTCCTTCATGCCGTCTTAGAGGCAGCAGAAGGCTTTCTGGCCTGCTTGCCTTTGTTCCAGGACTGGTTAGGTTTCCAGGCCTGCTTAGATTGAGCAAAAGTTCCCTCTTGTCTTGAAGCGGAGGAAGTTGATGCTGCACCTGCCTTGGAATTTCGAAAGGCACGAAAATTAGACTGTTTGGCCTTTGATTTGGCCCTGTCCTGAGGAAGGGTATGACCCTTACCTCCAGTAATGTCAGCAATAATTTCTTTCAAACCAGGCCCGAATAAGGTCTACCCCTTGAAAGGAATGTTGAGTAATTTAGACTTTGAAGTCACATCAGCTGACCAGGATTTGAGCCATAGCGCCCTATGCGCCTGGATGGCGAATCCGGAATTCTTAGCCGTTAGTTTAGTCAAATGAACAATGGCATCAGAAACAAATGAGTTAGCTAGCTTAAGAGTTCTAAGCTTGTCAACAATTTCAGTCAATGGAGCTGTATGGATGGCCTCTTCCAGGGCCTCAAACCAGAATGCCGCCGCAGCAGTGACAGGCGCAATGCATGCAAGGGGCTGTAAAATAAAACCTTGTTGAATAAACATTTTCTTAAGGTAACCCTCTAATTTTTTATCCATTGGATCTGAAAAAGCACAACTGTCCTCAACCGGGATAGTGGTACGCTTTGCTAAAGTAGAAACTGCTCCCTCCACCTTAGGGACACAGTCTGCCATAAGTCCCGTGTTGTGACATCTATTGGAAACATTTTTCTAAATATAGGAGGTGGGGAAAAGGGCAGACCGGGCCTATCCCACTCCTTACTAATAATTTCTGTAAGCCTTTTAGGTATTGGAAAAACATCAGTACTCACCGGCACTGCATAGTATTTATCCAGCCTACACAATTTCTCTGGCACTGCAATTGTGTCAAAGTCATTCAGAGCAGCTAATACCTCCCCAAGCAATACACGGAGGTTCTCAAGCTTAAATTTAAAATTAGAAATCTCTGAATCAGGTCTCCCCGAATCAGAGACGTCACCCACAGACTGAAGCTCTCCGTCCTCAGGTTCTGCATATTGTGACGCAGTATCAGACATGGCTCTTACAGCATCTACGCGCTCTGTATCTCGTCTAACCCCAGAGCTATCGCGCTTGCCTCTCAATTCAGGCAATCTGGATAATACCTCTGACAGGGTATTATTCATGATTGCAGCCATGTCCTGCAAAGTAATCGCTATGGGCGTCCCTGATGTACTTGGTGCCATATTAGCGTGCGTCCCTTGAGCGGGAGGCGAAGGGTCCGACACGTGGGGAGAGTTAGTCGGCATAACTTCCCCCTCGACAGACCCCTCTGGTGACAATTCTTTTATAGATAAAGACTGATCTTTACTGTTTAAGGTGAAATCAATACATTTAGTACACATTCTCCTATGGGGCTCCACCATGGCTTTTAAACATAATGAACAAGTATCCTCTGTTTCAGACATGTTTGTACAGACTAGCAATGAGACTAGCAAGCTTGGAAAACACTTTAAAGCAAGTTAACAAGCAATATAAAAACCGTTACTGTGCCTTTAAGAGAAACAAATTTTGACAAAATTTGAAATAACAGTGAAAAAAGGCAGTTACACTAACAAAATTTTTACAGTGTATGTAACAAGTCAGCAGAGCATTGCACCCACTTGCAAATGGATGATTAACCCCTTAATAACAAAAACAGAATAATAAATGACAAAACCGTTTTTTAAACACAGTCACAACGACTGCCACAGTCTACTGTGATTGTTACCCTCCTCAAACACGACTTTGAAGCCTTTTGAGCCCTTCAGAGATGTCCTGTATCATGCAGAGGGAAGCTGAATGTCTCTGTCAGTATTTTTAGCTGCACAGAAAAGCACTAAAATAGGCCCTTCCCACTCATATTGCAACAGTGGAAACTTCAGGAA
Source organism: Bombina bombina (assembly GCF_027579735.1). Taxonomy (NCBI): domain Eukaryota; kingdom Metazoa; phylum Chordata; class Amphibia; order Anura; family Bombinatoridae; genus Bombina; species Bombina bombina. The sequence goes on along the minus strand of NC_069499.1, from coordinate 888,859,639 downwards.
ACTGTCTCTAGGCAGAAATCAAACCAGCCATGTGGAAAAAAACTAGGCCCCAATAAGTTTTGTCACCAAACATATAAAAAAACGATTAACATGCCAGCAAACGTTTTATATTACATTTTTATAAGAGTATGCATCTCTATTAATAAGCCTGATACCAGTCGCTATCACTGCATTTAAGGCTTTACTTACATTAATCCGGTATAAGCAGCATTTTCTAGCAAATTCCATCCCTAGAAAAATATTAACTGCACATACCTTATTGCAGGAAAACCTGCACACCATTCCCTCTCTGAGGTTACCTCACTCCTCAGAATATGTGAGAACAGCCATGGATCTTAGTTACTTCTGCTTAGATCATAGAAAATGCAGGCAGATTTTTCTTCTAAATACTGCCTGAGATAAACAGCACACTCCGGTACCATTTAAAAATAACAAACTTTTGATTGAAGAAATAAACTAAGTATAAAACACCACACTCCTCTTACGACCTCCATCTTGGTTGAGGCTTGCAAGAGAATGACTGAATATGGCAGTTAGGGGAGGAGCTATATAGCAGCTCTGCTGTGGGTGATCCTCTTGCAACTTCCTGTTGGGAAGGAGAATATCCCATAAGTAATGGATGATCCGTGGACTGAATACACTTAACAAGAGAAATACATTTATGCTTACCTGATAAATTTCTTTCCAGATATGGTGAGTCCACGGAATCATCAATTACTAGTGGGAATATCACTCCTGGCCAGCAGGAGGAGGCAAAGAGCACCACAGCAAATATGTTAAATGTCACTTCCCTTACCCATAACCTCCAGTCATTCAGCCGAAGGGAAATGGAAAAAGAAGATAACACAAAGGTGTAGAGGTGCTTGAATTGTTAGAAAGAAATAACGGTCTTAAAATAAAGGGTGGGGCCGTGGACTCACTATATCCGGAAATAAAATGTATCACTAGTGGGAATCAATACCCAAGCTAGAGGACATAGATGATTAGGGAGGGACAAGACAGGTAACCTAAACAGAAGGCACCACCACTTGAAAAACCTTTCTCCCAAAAGAAACCTCAGCCAAGGAAAAAAGTATAAAATTTGAAAAATTATGCAGAGAAGACCAAGTTGCAGCCTTACAAATCTGTTCCACAGAAGCTTCATTTTTGAAAGCCCAAGAAGAAAATAGATAATGCAGAAATCTGACCCCTCAGGGTACTCAATGACAAACACTTCTCCAGAGCTTCCTGGAGAAAAGACAAAATCCTAGGAATCCTGACCCTACTCCAAGAGTAACCCTTGGATTCACAACACTAAAATATTTACGCAATATCTTATGGCAAAACTATCTAGTAACTGGCATGTGAGCCTAAGTCATGATTCAATGACCGACTCAGAAAATCCACACTCAGACAAAAACTAAGCGTTCATTCTCCAAGCAGTTAGCTTCAGAGGAACGAGATTTGGATAAAGGAAGGGACCCTGAATCAGAAGGTCCTTCCTCAGAGGCAGCCTCCAAGGTGAAGAGACGACCTATCCACTAGGTCTGCATACCAGATCCTGCAAAGCCACGCTGGGGCTATTAGAGCCACCTCTCCTGTTGGATATAAGCAATAACTCCTGGAAGGAGAGCAAACAGAGAAAACAGGTATGCAAGACTGAATCCCAAGAAAAAACCCGAGAATATCTATCAGGGCGGTCTGTTGATCACTCGACCATGAACCGTACCTTGGAAGCTTGGCGTTCTGCCGAAACACCCTCAGAAGCCAACTCCGGAACCCCCCATTTGAGGGTTACCTAGAGAACACCCCCGGTATGGAGAGCCCAATCCCCGGGATGACACGTCTGTTCAGAATTCCGATTCCCAATTGTCCACCTCTGGAAAGTGGATGACAGACAGTAATTGTGAGAATCCGCTCACTAAACAATCCAAGTCACCTCCTACATGGCTAAGGAACCCTGAGTTCCTCCCTGTAGATGTTAAAGAGGAGAGCAGGCACTTCCGAGTCCCTGCGCCTTAAACAAGACCCAGACAGTTTACCAGCCCAGCAGGTTGGTGTCCGTGGTCACATCACGCGCCCTGAGATAGATACTCCTAAAAACACTACGGGAGAGAGTCTCTTATCGACTGATCTAGATCTATCCTCAGACAGATCCGAATGTTCTCGATTTTATGCAAAATAGCTAAGGGAATGATGTCCATGGAAACCATCAGACCAATTCCCTCTATACAAGGAGTGCCTAATATACAAGGCTAAGGAAATATACTTAATTAAATGGTACAATTTTACCAACATAAAAATAACATACATAAACCCATACAATTAAAAACAAAAACATGGATCTATGCGATTAAAATAAATTGGGGACAGTGCAATATAGTCCTGTATACACAATTGGTTACAATTGTGATTAAGATTGTCGAGTTATGATTATCTCCTTAAAGGGACACTGAACCCAATTTTTTTTCTTTTGTGAGTCAGATAGAGCATACAATTTTAAGCAACTTTCTAATTTACTCCTATTATCACATTTTCTTCATTCTCCTGGTATCTTTATTTGAAATGCAAGAATGTAAGTTTAGATGCCGGCCCATTTTTGGTGAACAACCTGGGTTGTTCTTGCTGATTGGAGGATACGTTCACCCACCAATAAACAAGTGCTGTCCAGGGTTCTGAACAAAAATAACTTAGATGCCCTTTTCAAATAAAGATAGCAAGAGAATGAAGAAAAATTGATAATAGGAGTAAATTGGAAAGTTGCTTAAAATTGCATGCTCTATCTGAATCACAAAAGAAAAAAAATTGGGTTCAGTGTTCCTTTAATCCAAAAAAAGGGATAAATAACCGCAGATCCTTGAGGGATAGTGAGTTCCTTATCAAAGTAAAAAATATAAAAAAAAGGCAAATAAATGCTGAAAAATATGTGATAAAATGGTGAAAAAATGTGAAAAAACATAATTTATGTAAGAACTTACCTGATAAATTCATTTCTTTCATATTAGCAAGAGTCCATGAGCTAGTGACGTATGGGATATACATTCCTACCAGGAGGGGCAAAGTTTCCCAAACCTCAAAATGCCTATAAATACACCCCTCACCACACCCACAATTCAGTTTAACGAATAGCCAAGAAGTGGGGTGATAAAAAAGTGCGAAAGCATATAAAATAAGGAATTGGAATAATTGTGCTTTATACAAAATCATAACCACCACAAAAAAAGGGCGGGCCTCATGGACTCTTGCTAATATGAAAGAAATGAATTTATCAGGTAAGTTCTTACATAAATTATGTTTTCTTTCATGTAATTAGCAAGAGTCCATGAGCTAGTGACGTATGGGATAATGATTACCCAAGATGTGGATCTTTCCACACAAGAGTCACTAGAGAGGGAGGGATAAAATAAAGACAGCCAATTCCTGCTGAAAATAATCCACACCCAAAATAAAGTTTAACGAAAAACATAAGCAGAAGATTCAAACTGAAACCGCTGCCTGAAGTACTTTTCTACCAAAAACTGCTTCAGAAGAAGAAAATACATCAAAATGGTAGAATTTAGTAAAAGTATGCAAAGAGGACCAAGTTGCTGCTTTGCAAATCTGATCAACCGAAGCTTCATTCCTAAACGCCCAGGAAGTAGAAACTGACCTAGTAGAATGAGCTGTAATTCTCTGAGGCGGAGTTTTACCCGACTCAACATAGGCAAGATGAATTAAAGATTTCAACCAAGATGCCAAAGAAATGGCAGAAGCTTTCTGGCCTTTTCTAGAACCGGAAAAGATAACAAATAGACTAGAAGTCTTTCGGAAAGATTTAGTAGCTTCAACATAATATTTCAAAGCTCTAACAACATCCAAAGAATGCAACGATTTCTCCTTAGAATTCTTAGGATTAGGACATAATGAAGAAACCACAATTTCTCTACTAATGTTGTTGGAATTCACAACTTTAGGTAAAAATTCAAAAGAAGTTAGCAACACCGCCTTATCCTGATGAAAAATCAGAAAAGGAGACTCACAAGAAAGAGCAGATAATTCAGAAACTCTTCTGGCAGAAGAGATGGCCAAAAGGAACAAAACTTTCCAAGAAAGTAATTTAATGTCCAATGAATGCATAGGTTCAAACGGAGGAGCTTGAAGAGCCCCCAGAACCAAATTCAAACTCCAAGGAGGAGAAATTGACTTAATGACAGGTTTTATACGAACCAAAGCTTGTACAAAACAATGAATATCAGGAAGAATAGCAATCTTTCTGTGAAAAAGAACAGAAAGGGCAGAGATTTGTCCTTTCAAGGAACTTGCGGACAAACCTTTATCTAAACCATCCTGAAGAAACTGTAAAATTCTCGGAATTCTAAAAGAATGCCAAGAAAAATGATGAGAAATACACCAAGAAATATAAGTCTTCCAGACTCTATAATATATCTCTCTAGATACAGATTTACGAGCCTGTAACATAGTATTAATCACAGAGTCAGAGAAACCTCTTTGACGAAGAATCAAGCGTTCAATCTCCATACCTTTAAATTTAAGGATTTCAGATCCTGATGGAAAAAAGGACCTTGTGACAGAAGGTCTGGTCTTAACGGAAGAGTCCACGGTTGGCAAGAGGCCATCCGGACAAGATCCGCATACCAAAACCTGTGAGGCCATGCCGGAGCTACCAGCAGAACAAACGAGCATTCCTTCAGAATCTTGGAGATTACTCTTGGAAGAAGAACTAGAGGCGGAAAGATATAGGCAGGATGATACTTCCAAGGAAGTGATAATGCATCCACTGCCTCCGCCTGAGGATCCCGGGATCTGGACAGATAGCTGGGAAGTTTCTTGTTTAGATGGGACGCCATCAAATCTATTTCTGGAAGTTCCCACATTTGAACGATCTGAAGAAATACCTCTGGGTGAAGAGACCATTCGCCCGGATGCAACGTTTGGCGACTGAGATAATCCGCTTCCCAATTGTCTACACCTGGGATATGAACCGCAGAGATTAGACAGGAGCTGGATTCCGCCCAAACCAAAATTCGAGATACTTCTTTCATAGCCAGAGGACTGTGAGTCCCTCCTTGATGATTGATGTATGCCACAGTTGTGACATTGTCTGTCTGAAAACAAATGAACAATTCTCTCTTCAGAAGAGGCCAAAACTGAAGAGCTCTGAAAATTGCACGGAGTTCCAAAATATTGATCGGTAATCTCACCTCCTGAGATTCCCAAACTCCTTGTGCCGTCAGAGATCCCCACACAGCTCCCCAACCTGTGAGACTTGCATCTGTTGAAATTACAGTCCAGGTCGGAAGCACAAAAGAAGCCCCCTGAATTAAACGATGGTGATCTGTCCACCACGTTAGAGAGTGTCGAACAATCGGTTTTAAAGATATTAATTGAGATATCTTTGTGTAATCCTTGCACCATTGATTCAGCATACAAAGCTGAAGAGGTCGCATGTGAAAACGAGCAAAGGGGATCGCGTCCGATGCAGCAGTCATAAGACCTAGAATTTCCATGCATAAGGCTACCGAAGGGAATGATTGTGACTGAAGGTTTCGACAAGCTGCAATCAGTTTTAGACGTCTCTTGTCTGTTAAAGACAGAGTCATGGACACTGAATCTATCTGGAAACCCAGAAAGGTTACCCTTTTCTGAGGAATCAATGAACTTTTTGGTAAATTGATCCTCCAACCATGATCTTGAAGAAACAACACAAGTCGATTCGTATGAAATTCTGCTAAATGTAAAGACTGAGCAAGTACCAAGATATCGTCCAAATAAGGAAATACCACAATACCCTGTTCTCTGATTACAGACAGAAGGGCACCGAGAACCTTTGTAAAAATTCTTGGAGCTGTAGCTAGGCCAAACGGCAGAGCCACAAACTGGTAATGCTTGTCCAGAAAAGAGAATCTCAGGAACCGATAATGATCTGGATGAATCGGAATATGCAGATATGCATCCTGTAAATCTATTGTGGACATATAATTCCCTTGCTGAACAAAAGGCAAGATAGTCCTTACAGTTACCATCTTGAACGTTGGTATCCTTACATAACGATTCAATATTTTTAGATCCAGAACTGGTCTGAAGGAATTCTCCTTCTTTGGTACAATGAAGAGATTTGAATAAAACCCCATCCCCTGTTCCTGAACTGGAACTGGCATAATTACTCCAGTCAACTCTAGATCTGAAACACAATTCAGAAATGCTTGAGCTTTTACTGGATTTACTGGGACACGGGAAAGAAAAAATCTCTTTGCAGGAGGTCTCATCTTGAAACCAATTCTGTACCCTTCTGAAACAATGTTCTGAATCCAAAGATTGTGAACAGAATTGATCCAAATTTCTTTGAAAAAACGTAACCTGCCCCCTACCAGCTGAGCTGGAATGAGGGCCGCACCTTCATGTGGACTTAGAAGCAGGCTTTGCCTTTCTGGATTTATTCCAGATTGGAGATGGTTTCCAAACTGAAACTGTTCCTGAGGATGAAGGCTCAGACTTTTGTTCTTTGTTGAAACGAAAGGAACGAAAACGATTATTAGCTCTGTTTTTACCCTTAGATTTTTTATCCTGTGGTAAAAAAGTTCCTTTCCCACCAGTAACAGTTGAAATAATAGAATCCAACTGAGAACCAAATAATTTGTTACCCTGGAAAGAAATGGAAAGTAGAGTTGATTTAGAAGCCATATCAGCATTCCAAGTCTTAAGCCATAAAGCTCTTCTAGCTAAAATAGCTAGAGACATAAACCTGACATCAACTCTGATAATATCAAAGATGGCATCACAGATAAAATTATTAGCATGCTGAAGAAGAATAATAATATCATGAGAATCATGATGTGTTACTTGTTGCGCTAAAGTTTCCAACCAAAAAGTTGAAGCTGCAGCAACATCAGCCAAAGATATAGCAGGTCTAAGAAGATTACCTGAACACAGATAAGCTTTTCTTAGAAAGGATTCAATTTTCCTATCTAAAGGATCCTTAAACGAAGTACCATCTGACGTAGGAATAGTAGTACGTTTAGCAAGGGTAGAAATAGCCCCATCAACTTTAGGGATTTTGTCCCAAAATTCTAATCTGTCAGACGGCACAGGATATAATTGCTTAAAACGTTTAGAAGGAGTAAATGAATTACCCAATTTATCCCATTCTTTGGAAATTACTGCAGAAATAGCATTAGGAACAGGAAAAACTTCTGGAATAACCACAGGAGATTTAAATACCTTATCCAAACATTTAGAATTAGTATCAAGAGGACCAGAATCCTCTATTTCTAAAGCAATTAGAACTTCTTTAAGTAAAGAACGAATAAATTCCATTTTAAATAAATATGAAGATTTATCAGCATCAACCTCTGAGACAGAATCCTCTGAACCAGAAGAGTCATCAGAATGATGATGCTCATTTAAAAATTCATCTGTAGGGAGAGAAGTTTTAAAAGATTTTTTACGTTTACTAGAAGGAGAAATAACAGACATAGCCTTCTTTATGGATTCAGAAACAAAATCTCTTATGTTATCAGGAACATTCTGCACCTTAGATGTTGAAGGAACTGCAACAGGCAATGGTACTTTACTAAAGGAAATATCTGCATTAACAAGTTTGTCATGACAATCAATACAAACAACAGCTGGAGGAATAGCTACCAAAAGTTTACAGCAGATACACTTAGCTTTGGTAGATCCAGCACTAGACAGCGATTTTCCTGTAGTATCTTCTGACTCAGATGCAACGTGAGACATCTTGCAATATGTAAGAGAAAAAACAACATATAAAGCAAAATTGATCAAATTCCTTAAATGACAGTTTCAGGAATGGGAAAAAATGCCAAAGAACAAGCTTCTAGCAACCAGAAGCAATGAAAAATGAGACTTAAATAATGTGGAGACAAAAGCGACGCCCATATTTTTTAGCGCCAAATAAGACGCCCACATTATTTGGCGCCTAAATGCTTTTGGCGCCAAAAATGACGCCACATCCGGAACGCCGACATTTTTGGCGCAAAATAACGTCAAAAAATGACGCAACTTCCGGCGACACGTATGACGCCGGAAACGGAAAAGAATTTTTGCGCCAAAAAAGTCCGCGCCAAGAATGACGCAATAAAATTAAGCATTTTCAGCCCCCGCGAGCCTAACAGCCCACAGGGAAAAAGAGTCAAATTTTTTGAAGGTAAGAAAAAATGATTAAATCAAATGCATTATCCCAAATATGAAACTGACTGTCTGAAAAATAAGGAAAGTTGAACATTCTGAGTCAAGGCAAATAAATGTTTGAATACATATATTTAGAACTTTATAAACAAAGTGCCCAACCATAGCTTAGAGTGTCACAGAAAATAAGATTTACTTACCCCAGGACACTCATCTACATGTTTGTAGAAAGCCAAACCAGTACTGAAACGAGAATCAGCAGAGGTAATGGTATATATAAGAGTATATCGTCGATCTGAAAAGGGAGGTAAGAGATGAATCTCTACGACCGATAACAGAGAACCTATGAAATAGACCCCGTAGAAGGAGATCACTGTATTCAAATAGGCAATACTCTCCTCACATCCCTCTGACATTCACTGCACGCTGAGAGGAAAACCGGGCTCCAACTTGCTGCGGAGCGCATATCAACGTAGAATCTAGCACAAACTTACTTCACCACCTCCATCAGAGGCAAAGTTTGTAAAACTGAATTGTGGGTGTGGTGAGGGGTGTATTTATAGGCATTTTGAGGTTTGGGAAACTTTGCCCCTCCTGGTAGGAATGTATATCCCATACGTCACTAGCTCATGGACTCTAATTACATGAAAGAAAAATGAAATGAAATAAAAAATTATGTGAAAAATATATAATAGAATTGGGTGAAAATATATCCAAACAGTTGTGCATTATTGAATGCCAAAAGAATGTTATATATATCGTGGTAATAACCAGTATTAGTGATATGTTATAATCCTTCCTGGTAGTGTATCCTCAGAGTGTGATTAATAAAATTGGGAAATATAGTTGGAAAGAAGATCCGGTCTCTATCCAAGACTCAGTCCCCTAAGGTGCTTTTTGTTAATCCTGTGGATAAAGCAAATATAACATGGTGCAATATTGCTGAAAAAAATTGTAGATAAAATCAGAATGAAGCTTACCATATAATGTCAACGCATTTCGGCCCGCCCTTAGGCCTTTATCAAGACTAGAGATAGCCTTTTTATATTTTTCACTTACTTCGATAAGGAACTCACTATCCCTCAAGGATCTGCTGTTATTTATCCCTACTTTTCGGATTAAGGAGATAATCATAACTGGACAATCTTAATCACAATTGTAACCAATTGTGTATACAGGACTATATTGCACTGTTCCCACTTTATTTTAAATCTCATGGATCCATGTTTTTCTTTTTAACTGTATGTGTTTATGTATGTTATTTTTATGTTGGTAATTAAATAATACAATTTTAAGTATATTTCCTTAGCCTTGTATATTAGGCGCTCCTTGGATCTTGATTAATTTGAACTGTATATGCTTAGGGTTAGCTAGGTACCCTCACTCCTAGGAGCTAGAAGGAATTATATTGGTTGAAGCGCTGTGAGATATATGGTTATCAATTCCCTCTATACATAGAGTCACTGAAAAGTGAAGGAAAATCTATTGCAACTAGATCCAAACTCCCAACCTCCTGGTTGCAAGATGGCTAAGCTATCCACCGGGCCACTAGAGTTTGCTGTTGGCCGGATAGACTGCAGAGAGAGGAAAATGAATATATCCTTTATTATCCGACCTCTGTTAGACATCTTCTCCTAGATAGAGAATCTACAAAAGGTCCAAGCCTACCGCACCTGTTCCCAGTCAGTCTCCCATCCAGGTACTGACCAGGCCTGGCCCTGCTTAACTTCCAAGATCAGACGGAATCGGGTGCATTCAGGGTATTGTGGCGGTAGACCCAAATAAATCACCCTTGAAGATAGGACAAGTGACTCTTCTCTAGATTCATTTTCCATCTATGGGAAAGTATATTGTACAAGATCTATTAAAAGGGAGTTTGCTCAAATGAAGGGATGACACCTGAACCATATATTGTCCAGAAAAACACCCTTGCAATACCCCAAGGCCTAAAAGTCTGTCTAGGGTGACGAAAAACAGAATTTATGCTTACCTGATAAATTTCTTTCTCCAACGGTGTGTCCGGTCCACGGCGTCATCCTTACTTGTGGGAATATTCTCTTCCCCAACAGGAAATGGCAAAAAGCACAGCAAAAGCTGCCCATATAGCCCCTCCTCAGGCTCCGTCCCCCAGTCATTCGACCGACGGTTAGGAGAAAAAAAGGAGAAACTATAGGGTGCCGTGGTGACTGTAGTGTATAGAGAAAGAATTTTTTCAAACCTGATTAAAAAACAAGGGCGGGCCGTGGACCGGACACACCGTTGGAGAAAGTAATTTATCAGGTAAGCATAAATTCTGTTTTCTCCAACATTGGTGTGTCCGGTCCACGGCGTCATCCTTACTTGTGGGAACCAATACCAAAGCTTTAGGACACGGATGAAGGGAGGGAGCAAATCAGGTTACCTAAACAGAAGGCACCACGGCTTGCAAAACCTTTCTCCCAAAAATAGCCTCCGAAGAAGCATAAGTATCAAATTTGTAAAATTTGGCAAAAGTGTGCAGAGAAGACCAAGTCGCTGCCTTACATATCTGATCAACAGAAGCCTCGTTCTTGAAGGCCCATGTGGAAGCCACAGCCCTAGTGGAGTGAGCTGTGATTCGTTCAGGAGGCTGCCTTCCGGCAGTCTCATAAGCCAATCGGATGATGCTTTTCAGCCAGAAAGAAAGAGAGGTAGCAGTAGCTTTTTGTCCTCTCCTCTTACCAGAGTAAACGACAAACAAAGATGAAGTTTGTCTAAAATCCTTTGTTGCGTCTAAATAGAACTTTAAAGCACGGACCACATCTAAATTGTGTAACAAACGTTCCTTCTTTGAAACTGGATTCGGACACAGAGAAGGAACAACTATTTCCTGGTTAATATTCTTGTTGGAAACTACTTTTGGAAGAAAACCAGGTTTGGTACGCAAAACGACCTTATCTGAATGGAACACCAGATAGGGTGGAACACACTGCAAAGCAGATAATTCAGAAACTCTTCTAGCAGAAGAAATAGCAACCAAAAACAGAACTTTCCAAGATAGTAACTTGATATCTATGGAATGTAAAGGTTCAAACGGAACCCCTTGAAGAACTGAAAGAACTAAATTTAGATTCCAAGGAGGAGTCATGGGTCTGTAAACAGGCTTGATTCTGACCAAAGCCAGTACAAAAGCTTGTACATCTGGCACAGCTGCCAGGCGTTTGTGTAACAAAACAGATAAAGCAGAAATCTGTCCTTTTAGAGAACTCGCTGACAACCCTTTATCCAAACCCTCTTGGAGAAAGGAAAGAATCTTAGGAATTTTAATCTTACTCCAGGAGAATCCCTTGGATTCACACCAACAGATATATTTTTTCCATATTTTATGGTAAATCTAAACGCTTGGATAAAATCAAGCGTTCAATTTCCAAGCAGTCAGCTGCAGAGAAACTAGATTTGGATGTTCGAATGGACCTTGTACTAGAAGATCCTGTCTCAAAGGTAGCTTCCATGGTGGAGCCGATGACATATTCACCAGGTCTGCATACCAAGTCCTGCGTGGCCACGCAGGAGCTATCAGAATCACAGAGGCCTTCTCCTGTTTGATCCTGGCTACGAGCCTGGGAAGGAGAGGAAACGGTGGAAACACATAAGCTAGGTTGAACGACCAAGGCGCCACTGGGATCCCTGGATCTGGACCCGTAGCAAGGAACCTAGAAGTTCTGACGAGACGCCATCAGATCCATGTCTGGAATGCCCCATAATTGAGTTAACTGGGCAAAGACCTCCGGGTGGAGTTCCCACTCCCCCGGATGGAAAGTCTGACGACTCAAATAATCCGCCTCCCAGTTGTCTACTCCTGGGATGTGAATTGCAGATAGATGTCAGGAGTGATCCTCCGCCCATTTGATGATCTTGGATACCTCTCTCATCGCCAAGGAACTCTTTGTTCCTCCCTGATGGTTGATGTAAGCTACAGTCGTCATGTTGTCCGACTGGAATCTTATGAATCGGGCCTTCGCTAGTTGAGGCCAAGCCCGGAGTGCATTGAATATCGCTCTCAGTTCCAGGATGTTTATCGGGAGAAGAGACTCTTCCCGAGACCATAGACCCTGAGCTTTCAGGGAGTCCCAGACCGCGCCCCAGCCTAATAGACTGGCGTCGGTCGTGACAATGACCCACTCTGGTCTGCGGAAACTCATTCCCTGAGAGAGGTGATCCTGAGTCAACCACCAACGGAGTGAGTCTCTGGTTACCTGGTCTACTTGAATCTGGGGAGACAAGTCTGCATAGTCCCCATTCCACTGATTGAGCATGCACAGTTGTAATGGTCTTAGATGAATTCGAGCAAAAGGAACTATGTCCATTGCTGCAACCATCAATCCTACTACTTCCATGCACTGAGCTATGGAAGGCTGCAGAATAGAGTGAAGAACTTGACAAGCATTTAGAAGCTTTGACTTTCTGACCTCTGTCAGGAAGATCTTCATTTCTAAAGAATCTATTATTGTTCCCAAAAAGGGAACTCTTGTTGACGGAGACAGGGAACTCTTTTCTACGTTCACCTTCCACCCGTGAGATCTGAGAAAGGCTAGAACAATGTCTGTATGAGCCTTTGCTTTGGAAAGAAACGACGCTTGAATTAGAATGTCGTCTAGATAAGGTGCCACTGCAATGCCCCTCAGTCTTAGAACCGCTAGAAGGGACCCTAGCACCTTTGTGAAGATTCTGGGAGCAGTGGCTAAACCGAACGGAAGAGCCACGAACTGGTAATGTTTGTCCAGAAAGGCGAACCTTAGGAACTGATGATGATCTTTGTGGATAGGAATATGTAGGTACGCATCCTTTAAATCCACGGTAGTCATATATTGACCCTCCTGGATTGTAGGTAAAATTGTTCGAATGGTTTCCATTTTGAACGATGGAACTCTGAGGAATTTGTTTAGAATTTTTAAATCCAGAATTGGTCTGAAAGTTCCCTCTTTTTTGGGAACTACAAACAGGTTTGAGTAAAACCCCTGACCTTGTTCCGCTGTTGGAACTGGGTGTATCACTCCCATCTTTAATAGGTCTCCTACGCAATGTAAGAATGCCTGTCTCTTTATCTGGTCTGAAGATAAGCGAGACATGTGGAACCTTCCCCTTGGAGGAAGTTCCTTGAATTCTAGAAGATAACCCTGAGAGACTATTTCTAGTGCCCAGGGATCCGGAACATCTCTTGCCCAAGCCTGAGCAAAGAGAGAGAGTCTGCCCCCTACTAGATCCGGTCCCGGATCAGGGGCTACTCCTTCATGCTGTCTTGGTAGCAGCAGCAGGCTTCTTGGCCTGTTTACCCTTGTTCCAGCCTTGCATTGGTTTCCAAGCTGGCTTAGTCTGGGAAGCGTTACCCTCTTGTCTAGAGGCTGCAGAGTTAGGAGACGGTCCGTTCCTGAAGTTACGAAAGGAACGAAAATTGGACTTATTCTTAGCCTTAAAAGGCCTATCCTGTGGGAGGGCATGGCCCTTTCCCCCAATGATGTCTGAAATAATCTCCTTCAATTCTGGCCCAAAAAGGGTCTTACCTTTGAAAGGAATATTAAGCAATTTTGTCTTGGAAGATACATCCGCCGACCAAGACTTTAGCCAGAGCGCTCTGCGTGCCACAATTGCAAACCCTGAATTTTTCGCCGCTAACCTCGCCAATTGCAAAGCGGCATCTAAAATAAAGGAATTAGCTAACTTAAGTGCGTGAATTCTGTCCATGACTTCCTCATATGGAGTCTCCTTATTGAGCGACTTTTCTAGTTCATTGAACCAAAAACACGCTGCCGTAGTGACAGAAATAATGCACGAAATTGGTTGGAGGAGGAAACCTTGCTGAACAAAAATCTTTTTAAGCAAACCCTCCAATTTTTTATCCATAGGATCTTTGAAAGCACAATTGTCCTCAATGGGAATAGTCGTGCGTTTGGCTAGTGTAGAAACTGCCCCCTCAACCTTAGGGACTGTTTGCCATGCGTCCTTCCTTGGGTCGACCATGGGGAACATTTTCTTAAATATAGGAGGTGGGACAAAAGGTATGCCTGGTTTCTCCCACTCCTTAGTCACTATGTCCGCCACCCTTTTAGGTATCGGAAAGGCATCAGGGTGCACCGAGACCTCTAGGAATTTATCCATTTTGCACAATTTTTCTGGAATGACCAAAGAGTCACAATCATCCAGAGTAGTTAGTACCTCCTTAAGTAAGGCGCGGAGATGCTCTAACTTAAATTTAAACGTCACAACATCAGGTTCTGCCTGTTGAGAAATTCTTCCTGAATCAGAAATTTCTCCCTCCGACAAACCCTCCCTCACTGCCAATTCTGACTGGTGTGAGGGTATGACAGATAAATTATCGTCAGCGCACTCTTGCTCTACTGTATTTAAAACTGAGCAATCACGCTTTCTTTGAAATGCTGGCATTTTGGATAAAATATTAGCTATAGAATTATCCATTACTGTCGTTAATTGTTGCATAGTAACAAGCATTGGCGCGCTAGATGTACAAGGAGTCGCCTGCGCGGGCATAACTGGTATTGACACAGAAGGAGAGGATGATGAACTATCCCCACTACCTTCATTTGAGGAATCATCTTGGGCAACCTTATTAAATGTGACAGTACTGTCCTTACTTTGTCTGGACGCTATGGCACAATTATCACATACATTTGAAGGGGGGGCCACCTTGGCCTCCATACATACAGAACATGTTCTATCTGAAGGTACAGACATGTTAGACAGGCTTATACAGGCTATTAATGCAATAAAACCGTTTTTAAACAAAACCGTTACTGTCTCTTTAAATGTTAAACAGAGCACACTTTATTTCTGAATATGTGAAAAACTATGAAGGAAATATCCGATCTTTACCAAATGTGCACCCTAGTGTCTTAATGCCTTAAAAGTATTGCACCCAAATTTTCAAGTTTGTAACCCCTTAAATGAGGAAACCGGAGCCGTTTTATCAATTAGCAATTTTAAACCCACTACAGTCCCAGCCACAGCGTTTGCTGCGGCTTCACCTGTCCTTGGGGGTTATTCGTCACAGAAATAAGCCTTCCAGGAACGTTTTTAATGGCCACCAGACCCTTTCACATGAAGCTGCATGCACTGCATCCAAAAGAAACTGCGCAATTAAGGCGCGAAAATGAGGCTCTGCCTACTAGAGTGAAAGGCCCTTCCTGACTGGGAAAGGTGTCTAAACGACTGCCTGGCGCCTAAAAATGTTACCAAATATATTCTCAGGTTTTAAAAACACTTCAAACCACATATAAATATCGAATAAAGCAATCAATTTAGCCCACAATAGTGTCAACCAGTATATAGCCCATTAATAAGCCTTCATTCTGTTATGAGTCTAAGAAAATGGCTTACCGATCCGAAAGAGGGAAAATGACAGTCTTCTAGCATTACTAAGTCTTGTTAGAAAATGGACTAGTCATACCTTAAGCAGAAAAGTCTGCAAACTGTTCCCCCCAACTGAAGTTCTCTGGGCTCAACAGTCCTGCGTGGGAACAGCAATTGATTTTAGTTACTGCTGCTAAAATCATACTCCTCTTTTAAACAGAACTCTTCATCCTTTTCTGTTTTAGAGTAATAGTACAAACTGGCACTATTTTAAAATAACAAACTCTTGATAGAAGAATAAAAAACTACAACTAACACCACATACTCTTCACCATCTCTGTGGAGATGCTACTTGTTCAGAGCGGCAAAGAGAATGACTGGGGGGCGGAGCCTGAGGAGGGGCTATATGGGCAGCTTTTGCTGTGCTCTTTGCCATTTCCTGTTGGGGAAGAGAATATTCCCACAAGTAAGGATGACGCCGTGGACCGGACACACCAATGTTGGAGAAATCAGACACTTGGAAGATCCCGAACCAAGGGAAAAATAAATCCTTCAGGTCTATGTTCGATATAAACAGGCCTTCTTGAACCAAAGAAGAAAATATACTACTTTGAAGGTCAGAACGTGAGTTACTTGAGGAAAATACCTAGTTCCACTCCCAGTTTGGGAATGGAATCTATCACTCCCAAAGAGGAAGGGTTCAGGGAATGTCTCTCATTCCTGGATTGCAGATTCCCTATGGGAGGAAATCTCAGACTGGACTCAAAAAGGTATGACTGACCCAGCAGAAGAGGAAAAGGAAAACTTTCCTTTAGTCTTACTCTCTTGACATGTGGTAGAATAATCTTTTTTACCCATAAAGTCAGAGGATAATTCTGCAAGACCAAGTCCAAAGTCTCATCCTTAAAAGGAGACGCCAGAAGCGTGGATTTGGAGGAAACATAAAACATTGAACCTGCAACTGCAGAACTATGAAGCATAGACTGTACCACTAAGTCACTGATAGACTTCTCACCTGACCAAGATTTCAGTCACAATGCCGGCGGCTAGTACAGCAAGTCTAAAAAGACAAGACATTGCTCTAAATGAACAATTAAACCTCCAGCTTCTTAGCCATGAATCCATAAAGGAGCAGCCACCCTCCATAGGGATCAAAGTTCTCTGAGCCATAGTAGAAAAGCTCCCATCTACTTAAGGCACAGTGCATTTTAAATGGCGTCAGCAACAGAAAAATCCTTTAAAGGACGGGAGACAGGGAGAAAGTTATCCCTAGGTTCTCCTACACCTGTGACAATTTCCATAGCACATCTAGAAACATTTAAGCAAAAGGAAGGAACATCATAGAAATGATCAAGTTTACAAAACTTCCAAGGGTTGACAACGACAGGGGTATCAATGTCGTCCAAGTAGCTAAAACCTCCTATAACAGTACACAAGGTGTGCAAGCATACATCTGAAGGAGATGACTTCAGCATCAGATGAAGAAATGATACTGTCCAAATCTGAGATATCCCCTCAGAAACTACCGGCGAATCTTCCTCATATTTAGGAGAGAGAACGACCTGCGTGGAAGAAAGAGGAGCAAAAAAATTCCTATCTAAAACTCTAAATGTCCTCTTGCCTTTTAACTGTAGGCAAGGACAAACAGATAAAGCCGCAGGTAGCGCAGAGCATACTTGAGCTGCAAAATCTATAGGCAAATACACTCCTCCAGGAGAATGAGAGGACCCACTACTGGGCACTGCATGTGACGCCATAAATGCTTGGGACGTTTAAGGAGAAAGCTGTAACATTGCCTGAACAGCATCATCCTGGGAGACATAAGGCTCATAGGCAATAACCTATCTGTTAAGAAAAAGCAACAAGAAAGAGGCGCCAATGGTGCAGGTCAATGGAGATTTTTTGGTATAACAAACATGTGCGAACACTAGGTACTCACAATATGAGAAGGCACTCAGTTGTGCCGGTGGACACAGGCTGGGTTTTAACAGCAATCCAGCTGGCTGAACTGGGAGGCAGCTCTCTATCAGCATCCAGTGGAAGGAAATCTAAAAAGTAAAAGTAGGAATAGAGGCGCCAATGGTGCAGGTAAATGGTGGTACAGGTATCACTAATAGCCCAGTGTACACAGGGTACTCACATTTATGGAAGGCACTCACTTGTACCTATAGAGACAGGCTGGATTTTAGCAGCAATCCAGCTAGCTGATCCAGGGTGAGCTGGCTGGTTCGTGGGTGTGTAGAGTGTTGGTACTCTAAAGTAGCATAGCAGGGCGGTACCATATATAACACTGAGAGTGGATTTATATAAAATAAATGAATTTATTTAAAACATATAAAAAGGTTTACCACTCAAAGAATATAATTGGTACATCAGGAATACATGCGACGCGTTTCTCAGTTAAAAACTGTTTCCTCAGGCATGTTTTTACACAGATATTTACTCCTTATATAGGGCTATGCTACTAAACAACACCCACAGCCCACCCCCAACAATTGACATGACACAGACCAATCGGTGTCCCTCATTCAAAATGTTTCCACCCCTGGGGTGATATGAGCACCTAAATACTTGGAGAGGGATGTATTTACTTGTAAAATATATAGACGCCCTTGCTACTTCTTACATTTTGTATATATGTGTGTAAATATTTCGTAGTGGCATGGTATTTTAGTGGCTGATATTTGATGGTAACTAATGTTCGTCAATACTGTGTTCTAATTGGATGTCCCAGCCGTCAATCATCATGTGTTAGTCGGACCTGTGCTACTTGCTTCTGATTCGTCTGTTTAGCCGTCAATACTGTGTTCTAATTGGATGTCCCAGCCATCAATCATCCTGTATTAGTCGAACCTGTGCTACTCGCTTATGATTCGTCTATGTAGCCGTCAGTCAGAGATTCTGGTCACTTGTTGCTAGTAAGTGTAGTATCCAATGGATAGGCTAATTTCAGGCGTGCCCCCATTTTGCTGGCCTTAATAGTACACTACAGTGTGCGCCCATCGAGGGAATCTTATTGGTTACTGCGTAATGTTTGTAACCGGTGTATCCCATTGGTTCTAATGCAAGTTGTTGTATTGAACAGGGATCATTATTGGTCAGCGGGTAATGTCAACAAAGAGCCCTATTGGTCAGCGGGTAATGTCAACAAAGAGCCCTATTGGTTAGTGCCCTAAAAATGATATTGTTAGATCTATGAATGGATCTGAATATATATAAATACAAATAGAGTGAATAATCTAATGATCAACGTTATTTAAGCAGTGATCGTATAGATAAATGGCGCAATAAATTTGCTAAAGTTAAGATAATTTAATAAGTGATAAGTGTGTGAAAGATAAGAAGAAAAGACAAAGTAAAAATATTTTTTGGCACAAATAATGTGCCAAAAAATATTTTTACTTTGTCTTTTCTTCTTATCTTTCACACACTTATCACTTATTAAATTATCTTAACTTTAGCAAATTTATTGCGCCATTGTTGACATTACCCGCTGACCAATAATGATCCCTGTTCAATACAACAACTTGCATTAGAACCAATGGGATACACCGGTTACAAACATTACGCAGTAACCAATAAGATTCCCTCGATGGGCGCACACTGTAGTGTACTATTAAGGCCAGCAAAATGGGGGCACGCCTGAAATTAGCCTATCCATTGGATACTACACTTACTAGCAACAAGTGACCAGAATCTCTGACTGACGGCTACATAGACGAATCATAAGCGAGTAGCACAGGTTCGACTAATACAGGATGATTGATGGCTGGGACATCCAATTAGAACACAGTATTGACGGCTAAACAGACGAATCAGAAGCAAGTAGCACAGGTCCGACTAACACATGATGATTGACGGCTGGGACATCCAATTAGAACACAGTATTGACGAACATTAGTTACCATCAAATATCAGCCACTAAAATACCATGCCACTACGAAATATTTACACACATATATACAAAATGTAAGAAGTAGCAAGGGCGTCTATATATTTTACAAGTAAATACATCCCTCTCCAAGTATTTAGGTGCTCATATCACCCCAGGGGTGGAAACATTTTGAATGAGGGACACCGATTGGTCTGTGTCATGTCAATTGTTGGGGGTGGGCTGTGGGTGTTGTTTAGTAGCATAGCCCTATATAAGGAGTAAATATCTGTGTAAAAACATGCCTGAGGAAACAGTTTTTAACTGAGAAACGCGTCGCATGTATTCCTGATGTACCAATTATATTCTTTGAGTGGTAAACCTTTTTATATGTTTTAAATAAATTCATTTATTTTATATAAATCCACTCTCAGTGTTATATATGGTACCGCCCTGCTATGCTACTTTAGAGTACCAACACTCTACACACCCACGAACCAGCCAGCTCACCCTGGATCAGCTAGCTGGATTGCTGCTAAAATCCAGCCTGTCTCTATAGGTACAAGTGAGTGCCTTCCATAAATGTGAGTACCCTGTGTACACTGGGCTATTAGTGATACCTGTACCACCATTTACCTGCACCATTGGCGCCTCTATTCCTACTTTTACTTTTTAAATAACCTATCTGTACATTCAATAGCTTTGCTAAACAAACGGTATAGAAAAAAAACCCAGACGTTTTAATTTGTCTAAAATTATTCTTAGAGGCGAAAGGCTCCAATAAAATTATCTTTCTATTTTATTGTTATAAAATAAATCCTTAATTTAACTATTAAAGTACATAAACCTTGTATGTCTCAAATAAACAAAGCTCAGTTTATTATAAGGCAAGGCACAGAAATACAGTGACATTCTAAGTTACAGTGTCAAACTGCTTAAATATAATGGTAAATTATGCTTTATATGCTTACATATAAATGAAGTGTTTATAACTTATGCCTTCTAAAAATAAAATATTTTATTAATAAGTTCTCTCTATGGAAACCATAACGTTTCTACAAGTAATCCAAATATAAAACTTTTGAGAAACAAAACTCGTTAGGATTGACGTCTCAACATACAGAGACAGGCTAACAAACAAAATGAAGCACTGATGCAGCCGCTCCGGTCTAACCAAAGAAAAAGGGGGCGTGTTCGCAAGACCACCTCAGTGAGGACCGAAAATGGTGCTTCTCCGAATCAGAAAGAAGGCCAGAACACAGAGTCGGCACAGAAATGAAGCGCGCATCTTAAAATACAAACATCGCGCTTCATTCTGTCAGCTGAGAGGAATTAAAGAGCATGTCAAAACCCCTTTTAAAACGGCGCAGCACCGTTAGGGACACTAGCAACTGGCTAGTATAGTCAGACTGCTCCCATAAGTGAACATCCCAATAAAATAAAATGAGCAAGCCATATCAATATAAAAGGCATAGGTAATTAGATGATTATTAACCCCTAAAGAGCCTCTAAATGTGAGCCATAATAAAAGACAATAAATTAGGGATATTATACACAGAAAGTATTAACCCCTAGTCTCCCTATTGGTCACCAGAAAGTGCCTGCATCCTGCCTCTAATATCCTTCCCAAAGATATACATGTCCCAAATAATAATGCAGTTTAATCTCAAAAGTGCAAGTCCCCATACATAGAAGACACAGCACTTACCTGCATTTAGCCTTCTGGCAGGAGGACAGCCTACACAGTGTGAGAAGACGACACTCCTCACATGGACCTGTAGAAAAAAGAAAGATCAGAGTAAACCTACTCTGGCTTTCTGTACTATGGCAGCAAATATGTTAGGAAAACGCAGCAAGGCCCACCTAACAAGTTCCTAACTGCTTTAACCCTTTGAGTGCTAAGCAGTTTCTCACCTGGGTGCTAAGCTGATTTGAGGTATTTTTTTTTTTTTTAAACTTTTTTTTTCTTCAGATCTCCAAGACTTATACCATTGGAAAGGTTAGGTGATTACCTTTCCAACAGTGGGTCTTGGGGGTCTGTAGCTGGGCTTCTAAGCAGCATGCCCCCTTTCCCTATTCTGTCCATTGTTTTTATTAAAGTTGTGCGGTGACGTTATCACGCGTGACATCACCATGCAAAACGTGAAGCCTCGGCGATGCCCGTCACTATACAGGCCCAATCACCGGGGTAGGAGCGGATGGGAGCCCCCAGATCTCCCTCAAGGTGGGAGAGTGCTAGCAACGGCTCTGAGCCGTCGCAGTACTCAAGGGGTTAAAGCCACCACTGCCCTACTAAAGAGACTAACGTGGAGTACGGCTAGACCCAATCTTGAGAGGAAAGTTCAGAATAAACCTACTCTGGCTTTCAAAATAATACAATCTTAATTGAAGTGACATAAATCCAATCTTCTTCAGACACCAAAACTTTACCTCCTCCTTGCACTGAAGGCAAAGAGAATGACTGGGGGTTATGGGTAAGGGTAGGGACATTTAACAGCTTTGATGCGGTGCTCTTTGCCGCCTCCTGCTGGCCAGGAGGGATATTCCCACAAGTAATTAATGATGCAGTGGACTTACCATATCTTAGGAAAGAAATAATAACATTTTTCTTTTAGATACAGCAAACAAAAATGCCCTTTCTAGCCCTTTTAAAGAACATAAAACACTTTTATTAAAAATACATTTTCTGTGGTCTCCTGAATGTCCCATCTACAACATTTAGAGGGAAGTAAATATACTTTTCAGACTCATGCTACATTGGACACTATGTGGATGGAAACTTAAAAACCCTTACAAAAGTCTAAGAAATGGATTTTATTACTTCTCTGATGTAAAGGGATACTAAATACAATTTTTTTTCTTTCATGATTCAGTTAGAGCATGCAATTTTAAGCAACTTTCTAATTTACCCCTATTATAAGTTTTTATTCGTTATCTTGGTATCTTTATTTGAAAAGCAAGAATGTAAGCTTAGGAGCCGGCACAGTTTTGGTTCAGAACCTGGGTTGCGCTTGCTGATTGGTGGCTAAATGTAGCCACCAATCAGTAAAAGCTTTCCAGGGTTTTGAACCACAAATGGGCCGGCTCCTTATCTTAGAAAGATAGCAAGAGAAAGAAGAAAAACAAAATAGGTGTCAATTAGAAAGTTGCTTAAAAATCTGAATCATGAAAGAAAAAATTTGGATTTAGTATCCCTTTAAAAATGTGATAGTATTCACTTCAAATGCTACACCCACTATACCTGGTCTACAATGTGCACTCTAATAGGTTTATTCTATGACTGAAATATTGGAATTCAAATATAAAATTGCTGAATGTGAAAGGTTTAAGAACAAAAACAAAATTTATGCTTACCTGATAAATTTCTTTCTCTTGTGGTGTATCCAGTCCACGGGTTCATCCATTACTTGTGGGATATTCTCCTTCCCAACAGGAAGTTGCAAGAGGACACCCACAGCAGAGCTGTCTATATAGCTCCTCCCCTAACTGCCACCCCCAGTCATTCGACCGAAGACAAGCAAGAAAAAGGAGAAACTATAGGGTGCAGTGGTGACTAGTTTAAAAATAAAAAAACACCTGCCTTAAAATGACAGGGCGGGCCGTGGACTGGATACACCACAAGAGAAAGAAATTTATCAGGTAAGCATAAATTTTGTTTTCTCTTGTAAGGTGTATCCAGTCCACAGGTTCATCCATTACTTGTGGGATACCAATACCAAAGCTTTAGGACACGGATGAAGGGAGGGACAAGGCAGGAACTTAAACGGAAGGCACCACTGCCTGCAAGACCTCTCTCCCAAAAATAGCCTCCGAGGAAGCAAAAGTATCAAATTTGTAGAATTTAGAAAAAGTATGAAGCGAAGACCAAGTCGCCGCCTTACAAATCTGTTCAACAGAGGCCTCATTTTTAAAAGCCCATTTGGAAGCTACCGCTCTAGTGGAATGAGCTGTAATTATTTCAGGAGGCTGCTGGCCAGCAGTCTCATAAGCTAAACGGATTATGCTTCTCAGCCAAAAAGAAAGAGAAGATGCCGAAGCCTTTTGGCCTCTCCTCTGTCCAGAGTAGACAACAAACAATGCAGATGTTTGATGAAAATCCTTAGTAGCTTGTAAATAAAACTTTAAAGCACGAACCACGTCAAGATTGTGTAATAGACGTTCCTTCTTTGAAGAAGGATTAGGACACAGTGACGGAACTACAATCTCCTGATTGATATTCTTATTAGATACCACCTTAGGAAGAAATCCAGGTTTGGTATGCAACACTACCTTATCTGTATGGAATATCAGATAAGGGGAATCACACTGTAAGGCAGATAACTCTGAAACTCTTTGAGCCGAAGAGATAGCTACCAAAAACAGAACTTTCCAAGATAAAAGCTTGATATCTATGGAATGCAGAGGTTCAAACGGAACCCCTTGAAGAACTTTAAGAACTAAATTTAAACTCCATGGCGGAGCAACAGGTTTAAACACAGGCTTGATTCTAACTAAAGCCTGACAAAACGCCTGAAAGTCTGGAACATCTGCCAGGAGCTTGTGCAGAAGAATAGACAGAGCAGAAATCTGTCCCCTTAAGGAACTAGCTGACAATCCCTTCTCCAATACTTCTTGGAGAAAAGATAATATCCTAGGAATGCTGACTTTACTCCATGAGTAACCCTTGGATTCACACCAATGAAGATATTTACACCATATTTTATGATAGATTTTCCTTGTGACAGGCTTTCGAGCCTGAATTAAGGCATCAATGACCGACTCGGAGAATCCACGTTTTGATAAAATCAAGCGTTCAATCTCCAAGCAGTCAGCCGCAGATAAATTAGATTTGGATGTTTGAATGGACCTTGGAGTAGAAGGTCCTGCCTCAGCGGCAGAGTCCATGGTGGAAGGGATGACATGTCCACCAGATCTGCATACCAAGTCCTGCGTGGCCACGCAGGTGCTATCAAAATCACCGAAGCTCTCTCCTGCTTGATCTTGGCAATCAGACGAGGGAGGAGAGGAAATGGTGGGAACACATAAGCCAGGCTGAAGGACCAGGGCACTGCTAGAGCATCTATCAGCGCTGCCTGGAGATCCCTTGACCTGGACCCGTAACAGAGAAGCTTGGCATTCTGACGAGACGCCATCAGATCCAGTTCTGGTTTGCCCCATAGTTGAATCAGCTGGGCAAATACCTCCGGATGGAGCTCCCACTCCCCCGGATGAAAAGTCTGCCGACTTAAAAAATCCGCCTCCCAGTTCTCTACTCCTGGGATATGGATAGCTGAGAGAAGGCAAGAGTGAACCTCTGCCCATGGAATTATCTTTGAAACCTCCAACATTGCCAGGAGGCTTCTTGTCCCCCCATGATGGTTGATATAGGCTACAGTCGTGATATTGTCCGACTGAAATCTGATGAACCTGACGCAGCTAGTTGAGGCCAAGTCTGAAGAGCATTGAATATCACTCTCAGTTCCAGAATGTTTATTGCAAGAGAATGACTGAGGGTGGCAGTTAGGGGAGGAGCTATATAGACAGCTCTGCTGTGGGTGTCCTCTTGCAACTTCCTGTTGGGAAGGAGAATATCCCACAAGTAATGGATGAACCCGTGGACTGGATACACCTTACAAGAGAAAACAGAATTTATGTTTACCTGATAAATTACTTTCTCCAACGGTGTGTCCGGTCCACGGCGTCATCCTTACTTGTGGGATATTCTCTTCCCCAACAGGAAATGGCAAAGAGCCCAGCAAAGCTGGTCACATGATCCCTCCTAGGCTCCGCCTTCCCCAGTCATTCGACCGACGTAAAGGAGGAATATTTGCATAGGAGAAATCATATGATACCGTGGTGACTGTAGTTAGAGAAAATAAATCATCAGACCTGATTAAAAAACCAGGGCGGGCCGTGGACCGGACACACCGTTGGAGAAAGTAATTTATAAGGTAAACATAAATTCTGTTTTCTCCAACATAGGTGTGTCCGGTCCACGGCGTCATCCTTACTTGTGGGAACCAATACCAAAGCTTTAGGACACGGATGATGGGAGGGAGCAAATCAGGTCACCTAGATGGAAGGCACCACGGCTTGCAAAACCTTTCTCCCAAAAATAGCCTCAGAAGAAGCAAAAGTATCAAATTTGTAAAATTTGGTAAAAGTGTGCAGTGAAGACCAAGTCGCTGCCTTACATATCTGATCAACAGAAGCCTCGTTCTTGAAGGCCCATGTGGAAGCCACGGCCCTAGTGGAATGAGCTGTGATTCTTTCAGGAGGCTGCCGTCCGGCAGTCTCATAAGCCAATCTGATGATGCTTTTAAGCCAAAAAGAGAGAGAGGTAGAAGTTGCTTTTTGACCTCTCCTTTTACCAGAATAAACAACAAACAAGGAAGATGTTTGTCTGAAATCCTTTGTAGCCTCTAAATAGAATTTTAGATCACGAACTACATCCAAATTGTGCAACAAACGTTCCTTCTTTGAAACTGGATTCGGACACAAAGAAGGCACGACTATCTCCTGGTTAATATTTTTGTTAGAAACAACTTTCGGAAGAAAACCAGGTTTAGTACGCAAAACCACCTTATCTGCATGGAACACCAGATAAGGAGGAGAACACTGCAGAGCAGATAACTCTGAAACTCTTCTAGCAGAAGAAATTGCAACCAAAAACAAAACTTTCCAAGATAATAACTTGATATCAACGGAATGTAGGGGTTCAAACGGAACCCCCTGAAGAACTGAAAGAACTAAATTGAGACTCCAAGGAGGAGTCAAAGGTTTGTAAACAGGCTTGATTCTAACCAGAGCCTGAACAAAAGCTTGAACATCTGGCACAGCCGCCAGCTTTTTGTGAAGTAAAACAGATAAAGCAGAAATCTGTCCCTTCAAAGAACTTGCAGATAATCCTTTCTCCAAACCTTCTTGAAGAAAGGATAGAATCTTAGGGATTTTTATCTTGTTCCATGGGAATCCTTTAGATTCACACCAACAGATATATTTTTTCCATATTTTATGGTAGATTTTTCTAGTTACAGGCTTTCTGGCCTGAACAAGAGTATCAATGACAGAATCTGAGAACCCTCGCTTTGATAAAATCAAGCGTTCAATCTCCAAGCAGTCAGTTGGAGTGAGGCCAGATTCGGATGTTCGAACGGACCTTGAACAAGAAGGTCCTGTCTCAAAGGTAGCTTCCATGGTGGAGCCGATGACATATTCACCAGATCTGCATACCAAGTCCTGCGTGGCCACGCAGGAGCTATCAAGATCACCGATACCCTCTCCTGTTTGATCCTGGCTACCAGCCTGGGAATGAGAGGAAACGGTGGGAACACATAAGCTAGGTTGAAGCTCCAAGGTGCTACTAGTGCATCCACTAGAGTCGCCTTGGGATCCCTGGATCTGGACCCGTAGCAAGGAACCTTGAAGTTCTGACGAGACGCCATCAGATCCATGTCTGGAATGCCCCACAATTGAATTATTTGGGCAAAGATTTCCGGATGGAGTTCCCACTCCCCCGGATGAAATGTCTGACGACTCAGAAAATCCGCTTCCCAATTTTCCACTCCTGGGATGTGGATTGCAGACAAGTGGCAGGAGTGAGTCTCCGCCCATTGAATTATTTTGGTCACTTCTTCCATCGCCAGGGAACTCCTTGTTCCCCCCTGATGGTTGATATACGCAACAGTCGTCATGTTATCTGATTGAAACCGTATGAATTTGGCCTTTGCTAGCTGAGGCCAAGCCTTGAGAGCATTGAATATCGCTCTCAGTTCCAGAATATTTATCGGGAGAAGAGATTCTTCCCGAGGCCAAAGACCCTGAGCTTTCAGGGGTTCCCAGACCGCGCCCCAGCCCACCAGACTGGCGTCGGTCGTGACAATGACCCACTCTGGTCTGCGGAAGCTCATCCCTTGTGACAGGTTGTCCAGGGTCAGCCACCAACGGAGTGAATCTCTGGTCCTCTGATCTACTTGTATCGTCGGAGATAAGTCTGTATAATCCCCATTCCACTGACTGAGCATGCACAGTTGTAATGGTCTTAGATGAATTCGCGCAAAAGGAACTATGTCCATTGCCGCGACCATCAAACCTATTACTTCCATGCACTGCGCTATGGAAGGAAGAAGAACAGAATGAAGTACTTGACAAGAGCTTAGAAGTTTTGATTTTCTGGCCTCTGTCAGAAAAATCCTCATTTCTAAGGAGTCTATTATTGTTCCCAAGAAGGGAACTCTTGTTGACGGAGATAGAGAACTTTTTTCTACGTTCACTTTCCACCCGTGAGATCTGAGAAAGGCCAGGACAATGTCCGTATGAGCCTTTGCTTGTGGTAGAGACGACGCTTGAATCAGTATGTCGTCCAAGTAAGGTACTACTGCAATGCCCCTTGGTCTTAGCACCGCTAGAAGGGACCCTAGTACCTTTGTGAAAATTCTTGGAGCAGTGGCTAATCCGAATGGAAGTGCCACAAACTGGTAATGCTTGTCCAGAAAGGCGAACCTTAGGAACCGATGATGTTCCTTGTGGATAGGAATATGTAGATACGCATCCTTTAAATCCACCGTGGTCATGAATTGACCTTCCTGGATGGTAGGAAGAATTGTCCGAATGGTTTCCATTTTGAACGATGGAACCTTGAGAAATTTGTTTAGGATCTTGAGATCTAAGATTGGTCTGAATGTTCCCTCTTTTTTGGGAACTATGAACAGATTGGAGTAGAATCCCATCCCTTGTTCTCCTAATGGAACCGGATGAATCACTCCCATTTTTAACAGGTCTTCTACACAATGTAAGAATGCCTGTCTTTTTATGTGGTCTGAAGACAATTGAGACCTGTGGAACCTCCCCCTTGGGGGTAGCTCCTTGAATTCCAGAAGATAACCTTGGGAGACTATTTCTAGCGCCCAAGGATCCAGAACATCTCTTGCCCAAGCCTGAGCGAAGAGAGAAAGTCTGCCCCCCACCAGATCCGGTCCCGGATCGGGGGCCAACATCTCATGCTGTCTTGGTAGCAGTGGCAGGTTTCTTGGCCTGCTTACCTTTGTTCCAGCCTTGCATTGGCCTCCAGGCTGGCTTGGTTTGAGAAGTATTACCCTCTTGCTTAGAGGATGTAGAACTTGAGGCTGGTCCGTTTCTGCGAAAGGGACGAAAATTTGGTTTATTTTTAGCCTTAAAAGACCTATCCTGAGGAAGGGCGTGGCCCTTACCCCCAGTGATATCTGAAATAATCTCTTTCAAGTCAGGGCCAAACAGCGTTTTCCCCTTGAAAGGTATGTTAAGCAATTTGTTCTTGGAAGACGCATCCGCTGACCAAGATTTTAGCCAAAGCGCTCTGCGCGCCACAATAGCAAACCCTGAATTTTTCGCCGCTAATCTAGCTAATTGCAAAGTGGCGTCTAAAGTAAAAGAGTTAGCCAATTTAAGAGCGTGAACTCTGTCCATAATCTCCTCATAAGAAGAATCTTTATCGAGCGACTTTTCTAGTTCATCGAACCAGAAACACGCTGCTGTAGTGACAGGAACAATGCATGAAATTGGTTGTAGAAGGTAACCTTGCTGAACAAACATCTTTTTAAGCAAACCCTCTAATTTTTTATCCATAGTTTCTTTGAAAGCACAACTATCTTCTATAGGGATAGTAGTGCGTTTGTTTAGAGTAGAAACCGCCCCCTCGACCTTGGGGACTGTCTGCCATAAGTCCTTTCTGGGGTCGACCATAGGAAACAATTTCTTAAATATAGGGGGAGGGACAAAAGGTATGCCGGGCCTTTCCCATTCTTTGTTTACAATGTCCGCCACCCGCTTGGGTATAGGAAAAGCTTCGGGGGGCCCCGGGACCTCTAGGAACTTGTCCATCTTACATAATTTCTCTGGAATTACCAAATTGTCACAATCATCCAGAGTAGACAACACCTCCTTAAGCAGAGCGCGGAGATGTTCCAATTTAAATTTGAATGTAATCACATCAGGTTCAGCTTGTTGAGAAATTTTCCCTGAATCTGAAATTTCTCCCTCAGACAAAACCTCCCTGGCCCCCTCAGACTGGTGTAGGGGCATGTCAGAACCATTATCATCAGCGTCCTCATGCTCTTCAGTATTTTCTAAAACAGAGCAGTCGCGCTTTCGCTGATAAGTGGGCATTTTGGCTAAAATGTTTTTGATAGAATTATCCATTACAGCCGTTAATTGTTGCATAGTAAGGAGTATTGGCGCACTAGATGTACTAGGGGCCTCCTGTGTGGGCAAGACTGGCGTAGATGAAGGAGGGGATGATGCAGTACCATGCTTACTCCCCTCACTTGAGGAATCATCTTGGGCATCATTTTCTCTAAATTGTTTGTCACATACATCACATCTATTTAAATGAGAAGGAACCTTGGCTTCCTCACATACAGAACATAGTCTATCTGATAGTTCAGACATCAGAAACAGGCATAAACTTGATAACAAAGTACAAAAAACGTTTTAAAATAAAACCGTTACTGTCACTTTAAATTTTAAACTGAACACACTTTATTACTGAATATGTGAAAAAGTATGAAGGAATTGTTCAAAATTCACCAAAATTTCACCACAGTGTCTTAAAGCCTTAAAAGTATTGCACACCAAATTTGAAAGCTTTAACTCTTAAAATAACGGAACCGGAGCCGTTTTTATATTTAACCCCTATACAGTCCCTGGTATCTGCTTTGCTGAGACCCAACCAAGCCCAGAGGGGAATACGATACCAAATGACGCCTTCAGTAAGCTTTTTCTATGTATCTGAGCTCCTCACACATGCATCTGCATGCCTTGCTTCCCAAAAACAACTGCGCATTAGTGGCGCGAAAATGAGGCTCTGCCTATGATTAGAGAAGGCCCCCAGTGAAAAAGGTGTCCAATACAGTGCCTGCCGTTTCTTTAACATAATTCCCAAGAATAAAATAACTCCTCAAAGCTATAAACTATTAAAAATGCTTATAAATCAATCGTTTTAGCCCAGAAAAATGTCTACCAGTCTTTAAAGCCCTTGTGAAGCCCTTTATTCTTATTTAATAAAAATGGCTTACCGGATCCCATAGGGAAAATGACAGCTTCCAGCATTACCAAGTCTTGTTAGAAATGTGTCATACCTCAAGCAGCAAAAGTCTGCTCACTGTTTCCCCCAACTGAAGTTAATTCCTCTCAACAGTCCTGTGTGGAAACAGCCATCGATTTTAGTAACGGTTGCTAAAATCATTTTCCTCTTACAAACAGAAATCTTCATCTCTTTTCTGTTTCAGAGTAAATAGTACATACCAGCACTATTTTAAAATAACAAACTCTTGATTGAAGAATAAAAACTACATTTAAACACCAAAAAACTCTAAGCCATCTCCGTGGAGATGTTGCCTGTGCAACGGCAAAGAGAATGACTGGGGAAGGCGGAGCCTAGGAGGGATCATGTGACCAGCTTTGCTGGGCTCTTTGCCATTTCCTGTTGGGGAAGAGAATATCCCACAAGTAAGGATGACGCCGTGGACCGGACACACCTATGTTGGAGAAATACATTGTTTTTCATTGGAACCCCCTTCCTTTATTCTGTGAAGCAAATTTTTGGCTTGTTCCTAGAGTTGAGAAGGCTTACTACTGTCATTTTGCTAGCAAAGCTTGCACGGTTTTGCAATTTGCAACATTTCTGCTGAGGCAGATACACTTTAATTATGGAGTTCAGGTGTTTCATCCACACCGATTGCTAACAGGTACAGATAATCCAGCACATAGCCATGAAAACTCTATAAAAAAATATTAGCAGTACAATGAGTCGCAGCACTGAGCAACAGCACACAAGTCTAACATCGAAATGGGCAATGCCAAGTTGATGTGGTGTAAAGGACTCTGTAAAGGACGCAAAAAGGTGGAAACCCATATTAACGCCCCTGGTTTTGGAATGGGATGTCCAACAAGGTCATATAGTTGTTATGGTCAGATGTCCATATACTATTGGGCATATAGTGTATGCAGTAGGGTTAAACGTGTCTGCAATGTTCCCTTCTAATTATCAGAATTGAAACAGAAACATTTTATTTTAAAATCCCAAGGTGTTTTATGTCCCTTAAGTTCAAGGAGATATAAGAAAAAGAAAAAAAAAACCACGACAGCACAAGATGAGAAAGGGGAGATTTTCTTCTTACGGATAAAGAAAAAAAGGGACCCACAGCTTGTATACCATTTGAAAATTTAGACTCAATTGCTAAACATTTTAGTAACTGAATATCTTTGTTGAAGGAGCAATGCACTACTGGTAGCTGATTACAACAGGTGTGTCAACAAGAGGCATATGCAGTCACCAATTACCAGCTAGTTCCCAGTAGTGCGTGGCTGCTCCTGAGCCTACCTAGGTCTACTTTTCAATAAAGGCTACCAAGAGAACGAAGCAACCTAAATCTCAGGAATTTACTGCTTAGTTTTGCAGCACTGTGGAAAAGAAATTTTAAATACATGAACACAAGCTTGTAATAATTACACTGCTACATATGATAACAGTTTACTAGAGGATAAGATTTATATCTACCTGGGGAATTTCTTTGGATGCCATTGTCTGTAGCAAAGCTCTCACAGCACTGCTTGCAGCCTCCAAAAAATCATCCTGTTTTGGAATGTCTCCTTCAAAAACACAAAAAACAAAACAATGGGATTTAAATCATAGTATAAACAAAATGGGGGGAAAAGGTAGGGGAAAGGGTGCAAATATAGTTGTGCAACAAACTGACAAATCCAGCTCAAGGGACAATAAAACCTAATGCTGGCTCACATAAAATTTGCACACTATTAAAAGTAAAAGGCTATGAAAAGGTTCGCTTTTGAAAGAAAAAAAAAATGTTTTTGTCTACCAGCATCCTACACTAGTTAGCCGAGTTGGTGCTTTAGAATACGCTGAGCCAGCATCAGATATTGTAACAAGTTATGTCCAAGTGTGGCTTTCTATAAAAACAAATTGTATCCTTACCTGATAAATTTCTTTTCGGGCATGGAGAGTACACAATTTCGTTCTAATTACTAATTAACAGCAGAGCTGTTAAAGGGACAGTCTACACCAGAATTTTTATTGTTTTAAAAGATAGATAATCCCTTTATTACCCATTCCCCAGTTTTGCATAACCAACAGTTAGAGAGCAAAGCAAAATTGGTGATAAAAGTAAATTGGAAAATTGTTTAAAATTGCATGCCCTATCTGAATCATGAAAGTTTATTTTGGACTAGACTGTCCTTTAAGTGTAACTTCCCTTAACCATAATCCCCAGTTATTCGGCCGAAGGAAAATGGAAAAACAGAATTTATGTTTACCTGGTAAATTACTTTCTCCAACGGTGTGTCCGGTCCACGGCGTCATCCTTACTTGTGGGATATTCTCTTCCCCAACAGGAAATGGCAAAGAGCCCAGCAAAGCTGGTCACATGATCCCTCCTAGGCTCCGCCTACCCCAGTCATTCGACCGACGTTAAGGAGGAATATTTGCATAGGAGAAACCATATGGTACCGTGGTGACTGTAGTTAAAGAAAATAAATTATCAGACCTGATTAAAAAAACCAGGGCGGGCCGTGGACCGGACACACCGTTGGAGAAAGTAATTTATCAGGTAAACATAAATTCTGTTTTCTCCAACATAGGTGTGTCCGGTCCACGGCGTCATCCTTACTTGTGGGAACCAATACCAAAGCTTTAGGACACGGATGAAGGGAGGGAGCAAATCAGGTCACCTAAATGGAAGGCACCACGGCTTGCAAAACCTTTCTCCCAAAAATAGCCTCAGAAGAAGCAAAAATATCAAACTTGTAAAATTTGGTAAAAGTGTGCAGTGAAGACCAAGTCGCTGCCCTACATATCTGATCAACAGAAGCCTCGTTCTTGAAGGCCCATGTGGAAGCCACAGCCCTAGTGGAATGAGCCGTGATTCTTTCGGGAGGCTGCCGTCCGGCAGTCTCGTAAGCCAATCTGATGATGCTTTTAATCCAAAAAGAGAGAGAGGTAGAAGTTGCTTTTTGACCTCTCCTTTTACCAGAATAAACAACAAACAAGGAAGATGTTTGTCTAAAATCCTTTGTAGCATCTAAATAGAATTTTAGAGCGCGAACAACATCCAAATTGTGCAACAAACGTTCCTTCTTTGAAACTGGTTTCGGACACAGAGAAGGTACGATAATCTCCTGGTTAATGTTTTTGTTAGAAACAACTTTTGGAAGAAAACCAGGTTTAGTACGTAAAACCACCTTATCTGCATGGAACACCAGATAAGGAGGAGAACACTGCAGAGCAGATAATTCTGAAACTCTTCTAGCAGAAGAGATTGCAACTAAAAACAAAACTTTCCAAGATAATAACTTAATATCAACGGAATGCAAGGGTTCAAACGGAACCCCCTGAAGAACTGAAAGAACTAAATTGAGACTCCAAGGAGGAGTCAAAGGTTTGTAAACAGGCTTAATTCTAACCAGAGCCTGAACAAAGGCTTGAACATCTGGCACAGCGGCCAGCTTTTTGTGAAGTAACACAGACAAGGCAGAAATCTGTCCCTTCAGGGAACTTGCAGATAATCCTTTTTCCAATCCTTCTTGAAGGAAGGATAGAATCCTAGGAATCTTAACCTTGTCCCAAGGGAATCCTTTAGATTCACACCAACAGATATATTTTTTCCAAATTTTGTGGTAAATCTTTCTAGTTACAGGCTTTCTGGCCTGAACAAGAGTATCGATAACAGAATCTGAGAATCCTCGCTTCGATAAGATCAAGCGTTCAATCTCCAAGCAGTCAGCTGGAGTGTAACCAGATTCGGATGTTCAAACGGACCCTGAACAAGAAGGTCTCGTCTCAAAGGTAGCTTCCAAGGAGGAGCCGATGACATATTCACCAGATCTGCGTACCAAGTCCTGCGTGGCCACGCAGGAGCTATCAAGATCACCGACGCCCTCTCCTGATTGATCCTGGCTACCAGCCTGGGGATGAGAGGAAACGGCGGGAACACATAAGCTAGTTTGAAGGTCCAAGGTGCTACTAGTGCATCCACTAGAGCCGCCTTGGGATCCCTGGATCTGGACCCGTAGCAAGGAACTTTGAAGTTCTGACGAGAGGCCATCAGATCCATGTCTGGAATGCCCCACCGCTGAGTGACTTGGGCAAAGATTTCCGGATGGAGTTCCCACTCCCCCGGATGCAATGTCTGACGACTCAGAAAATCCGCTTCCCAATTTTCCACTCCTGGGATGTGGATAGCAGACAGGTGGCAGGAGTGAGACTCCGCCCATAGAATGATTTTGGTCACTTCTTCCATCGCCAGGGAACTCCTTGTTCCCCCCTGATGGTTGATGTACGCAACAGTTGTCATGTTGTCTGATTGAAACCGTATGAACTTGGCCCTCGCTAGCTGAGGCCAAGCCTTGAGAGCATTGAATATCGCTCTCAGTTCCAGAATATTTATCGGTAGAAGAGATTCTTCCCGAGACCAAAGACCCTGAGCTTTCAGGGATCCCCAGACCGCGCCCCAGCCCATCAGACTGGCGTCGGTCGTGACAATGACCCACTCTGGTCTGCGGAATGTCATCCCTCGTGACAGGTTGTCCAGGGACAGCCACCAACGGAGTGAGTCTCTGGTCCTCTGATTTACTTGTATCTTCGGAGACAAGTCTGTATAGTCCCCATTCCACTGACTGAGCATGCACAGTTGTAATGGTCTTAGATGAATGCGTGCAAAAGGAACTATGTCCATTGCCGCTACCATCAACCCGATCACTTCCATGCACTGAGCTATGGAAGGAAGAGGAACGGAATGGAGTATCCGACAAGAGTCTAGAAGTTTTGTTTTTCTGGCCTCTGTCAGAAAAATCCTCATTTCTAAGGAGTCTATTATTGTTCCCAAGAAGGGAACCCTTGTTGACGGAGATAGAGAACTCTTTTCCACGTTCACTTTCCATTATAACGGTATGGCAGGATTTTCTCATCAATTCCATTCAGAAAATAAAAACTGCTACATACCTCAATGCAGATTCATCTGCCCGCTGTCCCCTGATCTGAAGCTTTTACCTCCCTCAGATGGCCGAGAACAGCAATATGATCTTAACTACTCCGGTTAAAATCATAGTAAAAAACTCTGGTAGATTCTTCCTCAAACTCTGCCAGAGAAGTAATAACACGCTCCGGTGCTATTGTAAAATAACAAACTTTTGATTGAAGTCATAAAAACTAAGTATAATCACCATAGTCCTCTCACACATCCTATCTAGTCGTTGGGTGCAAGAGAATGACTGGGACTGACGTAGAGGGGAGGAGCTATATGCAGCTCTGCTGGGTGAATCCTCTTGCATTTCCTGTTGGGGAGGAGTTATATCCCAGAAGTAATGATGACCCGTGGACTGATCACACATAACAGAAGAAAGAGTAGCAGAAGTGACTTTCTGCCCATACGCTTACCAGAGAAATCAACGAACAGGGCATAAATTTTGAGTTGTTTGAAGGTAAAATTTTAGAGCACGCACAACATCCAGGTTATGCAACAGGCGTTCCTTCCAAGGAGGAGGATTAGGACAAAAATTAAGTAGCAACAATCTCCTGATTGTTATTGCGATTCGATACTCCCTTGGGAAGAAATCCCAACCTAGTACGAAGAACCGCCTTATCCGCATGAAAAATAAGGTAAGGGGAATTACACTGCAGAGCCGAAAGCTCAAACTATGCCAGCAGAAGAAATAGCAAGGAGAAAGAAGACTTTCCAAGATAACAACTTAATATCAACTGTATGCATAGGCCCAAACGGAGCCTGCTGCAGAACTTTAAGAACAAGATTAAGACTCCTAGAAGGAACAACAGGATTAAAAACAAGCCTGATTGTGACCAAGGCCTGCACATAAGATTGAACATCTGGCAGATCTGCCAGATGTTTGTGCAAAAGAAAAGACTGTGCAGAAATCTGACCCTTCAGAGTGATGACTGACAAACCCTTCTCCAGGCCCTCCCGAAGAAAAGACAAATTTCGGGGTACCCTTTTCCTGCTCCAAGAGAAACCCCTCGAATCACACCAATAAAGGTATTTACACCATACCTTATGGTCAATCCTATGGGTAAGGCTTTACGCGCCTCAAGTATGGAATCAAAGAAGTCATGCCTAGCCAAATTTTGGCGTTCAATCTCCAAGCAGTCAGCTTCAGAGAATCTAGGTTTGGTAGGAGGAAGGGACCCTGAAGTAGAAGGTCCTTTCTCAGAGGCAACATCTAAGTGGGAAGAGATGACATCTTCACCAGATCTGCCAACCAGATCCTGCAAGGCCAGGCAGGAGTTATGAGAATCAGACACGCTCTCTCCTGATTGATATGACCAATGACTCGTGGAAGGAGAGAAAACGGAGGAAGGTTTGCCCCACCGAAGTTCCAAGTAACCGCTAGAGCGTCAATCACAGCTGCTTACAGATCCCTTGATCTTTAACCGTACTTTAGAAGTTTGGCGTTTCAGCGGGACGCCATCAGATCCAATTTCGGTAAATCCCCTACTTGAGGGTTATCATTGATGATACCTCCAGATGGCGAGCACACTCCCTAGGATGAAAAGTCTGCCTGTTAAGAAAATCCGCCTCCCAGTTGTCCATTCCAGGGATGTGGATGGCAGATAGGAGACAATCATGAGACTCCGCCCACTGTAGAATGCGGGACACCTCCTTCATTGCTAAGGAACTCAAAGTTCCTCCGTGGAGATCGACATATGCCACAGAGGTGATGTTGTCCGACGAGAGAGAGAGAGACACAGACAGACAGACAGACAGAGAGAGAGACAGATAGAGATCCTTTTGAGTCCAAAGACCCTGAGCCCTTAAAGAAACCCAGACTGCTTCCCAGCCCGATAGACTGGCATCTGTGGTCCCAATATGCCAAGATGGTCTCAAGAAGCATGTGCCCTGAGACAGATGGTCCTGGGAGATCCACCAGGATACAAAGTCTCTCGTCAGGTAGTCCAAAACTATCCTTTGAGAGAGGTCCAATGGTCTCTGTTCCATTGTCTGAGCATGCATAACTGCATAAGTCTCAGATGGAAACTAGCAAAAGGAATAATGTCCATGGAAGCAACCATGAGACTATTTACCTCCATACGCAGAACCACTGAAGGATGTATAGAGAACTGAAGGGAGAGACAAGAACCAAAACTTTGTTTTTTTCTGACGTCCGTCAGAAAAAAACATAATTTATGCTTACCTGATAAATTTATTTCTCTTGTAGTGTATCCAATCCACGGATCATCCATTACTTGTGGGATATTCTCCTTCCCAACAGGAAGTTGCAAGAGGATCACCCACAGCAGAGCTCCTCCCCTCACTGCCATATCCAGTCATTCGACCGAAACAAGTCGAGAAAGGAGAAACCATAGGGAGCAGTGGTGACTGTAGTTTAATTAAAATTTAGACCTGCCTTAAAAGGACAGGACGGGCCGTGGACTGGATACACTACAAGAGAAATAAATTTATCAGGTAAGCATAAATTATGTTTTCTCTTGTTAAGTGTATCCAGTCCACGGATCATCCATTACTTGTGGGATACCAATACCAAAGCTAAAGTACACGGATGATGGGAGGGACAAGGCAGGAACTTAAACGGAAGGAAGCACTGCCTGTAGAACCTTTCTCCCAAAAAAAGCCTCAGAAGAAGCAAAAGTGTCAAATTTGTAAAATTTTGAAAAGGTGTAAAGCGAAGACCAAGTCGCAGCCTTGCAAATCTGTTCAACAGAGGCCTCATTTTTAAAGGCCCAGGTGGAAGCCACAGCTCTAGTAGAATGAGCTGAAATCCTTTCAGGGGGCTGCTGTCCAGCAGTCTCATAGGCTAAGCGTATTATGCTCCGAAGCCAAAAGGAGAGAGAGGTTGCCGAAGCTTTTTGACCTCTCCTCTGTCCAGACTAAACGACAAACAGGGCAGATGTTTGACGAAAATCTTTAGTAGCCTGTAAGTAAAACTTCAAGGCACGGACTACGTCCAGATTATGCAAAAGACGTTCCTTCTTTGAAGAAGGATTAGGACACAATGATGGAACAACAATCTCTTGATTGATATTCCTGTTAGAAACCACCTTAGGTAAAAACCCAGGTTTGGTACGCAGAACTACCTTGTCTGAATGAAAAATCAGATAAGGAGAATCACAATGTAAGGCAGAGACTCTTCGAGCCGAGGAAATAGCCATCAAAAACAGAACTTTTCAAGATAAAAGTTTAATATCAATGGAATGAAGGGGTTCAAACGGAGCTCCCTGAAGAACTTTAAGAACCAAGTGTAAGCTCCACGGGGGAGCAACAGTTTTAAACACAGGCTTAATCCTAGCCAAAGCCTGACAAAATGCCTGGACGTCTGAAACTTCTGCCAGACGCTTGTGCAAAAGAATAGACAGAGCAGAGATCTGTCCTTTTAAAGAACTAGCTGATAAGCCTTTGTCCAAACCCTCTTGGAGAAAGGACAATATCCTAGGAATCCTAACCTTACTCCATGAGTAACTCTTGGATTCACACCAATAAAGATATTTACGCCATATCTTATGGTAGATTTTCCTGGTGACAGGCTTCCGAGCACGTATTAAGGTATCAATGACTGACTTGGAGAAGCCACGCCTTGATAGAATCAAGCGTTCAATCTCCATGCAGTCAGTTTCAGAGAAATTAGATTTGGACGATTGAAAGGACCTTGTATTAGAAGGTCCTGTCTCAGAGGCAGAGTCCATGGTAGAAGAGATGACATGTCCACTAGGTCTGCATACCAGGTCCTGCGTGGCCACGCAGGCGCTATCAGAATCACCGATGCTCTCTCCTGTTTGATTTTGGCAATCAGTCGAGGGAGCAGAGGAAACGGTGGAAACACATAGGCCAGGTTGAAGAACCAAGGAGCTGCTAGAGCATCTATCAGCGTTGCTCCCGGGTCCCTGGACCTGGATCCGTAACAAGGAAGCTTGGCGTTCTGGCGAGACGCCATGAGATCCAGTTCTGGTTTGCCCCAACGATGGACCAGTTGAGCAAACACCTCCGGATGGAGTTCCACACTCCCCCGGATGAAAAGTCTGACAACTTAGAAAATCCGCCTCCCAGTTCTCTACGCCTGGGATGTGGATCGCTGACAGGTGGCAAGAGTGAGACTCTGCCCAGCGAATTATTTTTGAGACTTCTAACATCGCTAGGGAACTCCTGGTTCCCCCTTGATGGTTGATGTAAGCCACAGTCGTGATGTTGTCCGACTGAAATCTGATGAACCTCAGTGTTGCTAACTGAGGCCAAGCTAGAAGAGCCTTGAATATTGCTCTTAACTCCAGAATATTTATTGGGAAGAGTTTCTCCTCCTGAGTCCACGATCCCTGAGCCTTCAGGGAGTTCCAGACTGCGCCCCAACCTAGAAGGCTGGCATCTGTTGTTACAATCGTCCAATCTGGCCTGCGAAAGGTCATACCCTTGGACAGATGGACCCGAGAAAGCCACCAGAGAAGAGAATCTCTGGTCTCTTGATCCAGATTTAGTAGAGGGGACAAATCTGAGTAATCCCCATTCCACTGACTTAGCATGCATAATTGCAGCGGTCTGAGATGCAGGCGCGCAAATGGCCCTATGTCCATTGCCGCTACCATTAAGCCGATTACTTCCATGCACTGAGCCACTGACGGGCGTGGAATGGAATGAAGGACACGGCAAGCATTTAGAAGTTTTGATAACCTGGACTCCGTCAGGTAAATTTTCATCTCTACAGAATCTATAAGAGTCCCTAGGAAGGAGACTCTTGTGAGTGGTGATAGAGAACTCTTTTCCACGTTCACTTTCCACCCATGCGACCTCAGAAATGCCAGAACTATCTCTGTATGAGACTTGGCAATTTGAAAGCTTGACGCCTGTATCAGGATGTCGTCTAGATACGGAGCCACCGCTATGCCTCGCAGTCTTAGAACCGCCAGAATTGAGCCCAGAACCTTTGTAAAAATTCTCGGGGCAGTGGCCAACCCGAAGGGAAGAGCTACAAATTGGTAATGCCTGTCTAGAAAGGCAAACCTTAGGAACCGATGATGATCTTTGTGAATCGGTATGTGAAGGTAGGCATCCTTTAAGTCCACTGTGGTCATATACTGACCCTCTTGGATCATGGGTAGGATGGTCCGAATAGTTTCCATTTTGAATGATGGAACTCTGAGGAATTTGTTTAAGATCTTTAGATCCAAGATTGGTCTGAAGGTTCCCACTTTCTTGGGAACCACAAACAGATTTGAATAAAATCCCTGTCCTTGTTCCGTCCGCGGAACTGGATGGATCACTCCCATTACTAGGAGGTCTTGCACACAGCTTAGGAATGCCTCTTTCTTTATCTGGTTTGCTGATAACCTTGAAAGATGAAATCTCCCTTGTGGAGGAGAAGCTTTGAAGTCCAGAAGATATCCCTGAGATATGATCTCCAACGCCCAGGGATCCTGAACATCTCTTGCCCACGCCTGGGCGAAGAGAGAAAGTCTGCCCCCCACTAGATCCGTTTCCGGATAGGGGGCCGTTCCTTCATGCTGTCTTGGGGGCAGCAGCAGGCTTTCTGGCCTGCTTGCCCTTGTTCCAGGACTGGTTAGGTTTCCAGGCCTATCTAGAATGAGCAACAGTTCCCTTTTGTTTTGAAGCGGAGGAAGTTGATGCTGCTCCTGCCTTGAAATTTCGAAAGGCACGAAAATTAGACTGTTTGGCCTTTGATTTGGCCCTGTCCTGAGGAAGGGTATGACCCTTGCCTCCAGTAATGTCAGCAATAATTTCCTTCAAGCCAGGCCCGAATAAGGTCTGCCCCTTGAAAGGAATGTTGAGTAATTTAGACTTTGAAGTCACGTCAGCTGACCAGGATTTAAGCCATAGCGTCCTACGCGCCTGGATGGCGAATCCGGAATTCTTAGCCGTTAGTTTAGTCAAATGAACAATGGCATCAGAAACAAATGAGTTAGCTAGCTTAAGCGTTCTAAGCTTGTCAATAATTTCATTCAATGGAGCTGTCTGGATGGCCTCTTCCAGGGCCTCAAACCAGAATGCCGCCGCAGCAGTGACAGGCACAATGCATGCAAGGGGCTGTAAAATAAAACCTTGTTGAATAAACATTTTCTTAAGGTAACCCTCCAATTTTTTATCCATTGGATCTGAAAAAGCACAACTGTCCTCAACCGGGATAGTGGTACGCTTTGCTAAAGTAGAAACTGCTCCCTCCCCCTTAGGGACCGTCTGCCATAAGTCCCGTGTAGTGGCGTCTATTGGAAACATTTTTCTAAATATAGGAGGTGGGGAAAAGGGCACACCGTCAGTACACACCGGCACCGCATAGTATCTATCCAGCCTACACAATTTATCTGGAATTGCAACTGTGTTACAGTCATTCAGAGCAGCTAATACCTCCCCAAGCAATACACGGAGGTTCTCAAGCTTAAATTTAAAATTAGAAATCTCTGAATCAGGTTTCCCCGAGTCGGAGATGTCACCCACAGACTGAAGCTCTCCGTCCTCATGTTCTGCATACTGTGACGCAGTATCAGACATGGCTCTAACATCATTTGCGCGCTCTGTATCTCTCCTAACCCCAGAGCTATCGCGCTTGCCTCTTAATTCAGGCAATCTAGATAATACCTCTGACAGGGTATTATTCATGATTGCAGCCATGTCCTGTAAGGTAATCGCTATGGGCGTCCCTGATGTAATTGGCGCCATACTAGCGTGCGTCCCCTGAGCGGGAGGCGAAGGGTCTGACACGTGGGGAGAGTTAGTCGGCATAACTTCCCCCTCGACAGAACCCTCTGGTGATAATTCTTTTATAGATAAAGACTGATCTTTACTGTTTAAGGTGAAATCAATACATTTAGTACACATTCTCCTATGGGGCTCCACCATGGCTTTCAAACATAATGAACAAGTAGATTCCTCTGTGTCAGACATGTTTAAACAGACTAGCAATGAGACTAGCAAGCTTGGAAAACACTTTAAAACAAGTTTACAAGCAATATAAAAAAAACGTTACTGCGCCTTTAAGAAACACAAATTTTCCCAAATTGTGAAATAACAGTGAAAAAATGCAGTTACACTAACGAAATTTTTACAGTGTATGTAATAAGTTAGCAGAGCATTGCACCCACTTGCAAATGGATGATTAACCCCTTAATACCAAAAACGGAATAACAAATGACAAAAACGTTTTTTAAACAGTCACAACAACTGCCACAGCTCTACTGTGGCTTTTTACCTCCCTCAATATGACTTTTGAAGCCTTTTGAGCCCTTCAGAGAAGTCCTGGATCATGCAGGAAGAAGCTGGATGTCTGTGTCTGTAATTTTTGCTGTGCAAAAAAACTCCAAAATAGGCCCCTCCCACTCATATTACAACAGTGGGAAGCCTCCAGGAACTGTTTCTAGGCAAAATTCAAGCCAGCCATGTGGAAAAAACTAGGCCCCAATAAGTTTTATCACCAAACATATGTAAAAAACGATTAAACATGCCAGCAAACGTTTTAAAATACACTTTTATAAGAGTATGTATCTCTATTAATAAGCTTGATACCAGTCGCTATCACTGCATTTAAGGCTTTACTTACATTACTTCGGTATCAGCAGCATTTTCTATCAAATTCCATCCCTAGAAAAATATTTTAACTGCACATACCTTATTACAGGAAAACCTGCACGCTATTCCCCCTCTGAAGTTACCTCACTCCTCAGAATATGTGAGAACAGCAAAGGATCTTAGTTACTTCTGCTAAGATCATAGAAAAACGCAGGCAGATTCTTCTTCTAAATACTGCCTGAGATAAACAGTACACTCCGGTACCATTTAAAAACAACAAACTTTTGATTGAAGAAATAAACTAAGTATAAAACACCACAGTACTCTCACGACCTCCATCTTAGTTGAGAGTTGCAAGAGAATGACTGGATATGGCAGTGAGGGGAGGAGCTATATAGCAGCTCTGCTGTGGGTGATCCTCTTGCAACTTCCTGTTGGGAAGGAGAATATCCCACAAGTAATGGATGATCCGTGGACTGGATACACTTAACAAGAGAAAAACCTTCATGGTCAGAGAGTCTATGACTGTTCCCAAAAAAGCATACCCTGGTGTCTGACACCAGGGAACTCTTCTTCAGATCTACTTTCCACTCATGGAAATGTAGAATAGACAACAGTGAGTCTGTATAGGATTTTGCTAAATGAACAGTAGGCGCCTGAACCAAGATATCATCCAGGCATGGCGCCACCGCAATCCCCTGAGACCTGACCACCATCAAAAGGGCCCCTAGAACCTTTGTAAAGATCCGAGGAGCCGTGGCAAGACCGAAGGGAAGGGCAACAATTTGAAGAATTTGTCTAGAAAGGTAAACCGCAGAAATTTGAAATGTTCTCTGTGAATATGAACATGAAGGTAGGCGTACGTCAGGTCTATGGAAGACAAACTGAGCCTCTTGAACCAAGGGTAGAATGGAACGAATAGTTTCCATTTTGCAGGACGGGACCTTGAAAACCTTGTTGAGACACTTGAGGTCCAAAATTGGTTTGAAAAGTTCCCTCTTTCTTGGAAGCCACAAAAAGGTTTGAATAGAATCCTAGACCCTGTTCTGCCACCGGAACTGGAAAAATCACTCCCAGAGAAGATAAGTCCTATACATAGATTAAGGTTTCTCTCTTTACCTGGTTTACTGATAACCTAGACAGGATAAATCTGCCCCTAGGGGGACAGGACATGAACCCTATCCTGTATCCCTAGGAAACTACTTCCACCGCCCGAATATCTAAACCATCGCGGGTCCTTGCCTGTCTAAGGAAAGAAAACTTGACCCCTACTAGATCCAAGAGAGGATAGGGGGCAGTCCCTTAATGCTGACTTAAGAGTCAGAGGAAGGCTTCTTGGATTTTAAGCTCTTATTCCAAGGTTGGCTACACCTTCATGAAGTCCTAGGTTGCTAGATTATTGTCTCCCAGCCTAACGACATGCATACTGGCATCACAGATAAAATATTAGCTAGCTGTAGAGCCTTGATCCTATCCTGGATCTCCACAATAATAGTTTGCTCAGAAATGAGGTAGACAAGGAGTCGCACCAATAAAAGCTCCCTGATGAATATACATCTATTTTAAATAAGCTTCCAGCTTATTATCCATAGGGTCCCTGAAAGAGTAAC
The DNA here is from genome assembly GCF_027579735.1 of Bombina bombina. Taxonomy (NCBI): domain Eukaryota; kingdom Metazoa; phylum Chordata; class Amphibia; order Anura; family Bombinatoridae; genus Bombina; species Bombina bombina. The sequence goes on along the minus strand of NC_069499.1, from coordinate 888,815,204 downwards.
TATCCTGAAGGGGTAATAGCAGTTTTCTTGTTTGAGAAAAAATAGAGCCATAGGCACAATGCGCCACAAGTCACGCACAGAGACAGCAACAGGAAAAACTTCTAAAAAACAGGGGACAGGGAGAAAGAAATCCACAGATTTTTCCATTCCTGAGCTAAAATGTCCGACATACAATCTGAAACTGGAAATACCTCTACATATGTATGAGAGATATCAAATACTCTGATAAGCTTGTAATCTTTGTAGCTATAACCTCCTTCAAGGAGTAAACTAAGGAGCACCAGCTTAAATCTAAAATTAACCTCCTCTTGATCGCTATACTAGCAACAGGAGTCACAAAATTAGAGATCTTGCCCTCAGAACTACTGAGGAATGAACCTCTTCAGATAAAAGAGTGGCTGACAAACGCAGACCTTGCAGAGTCAGACTTTGTTTTAGATAAATTCTTAGTTTTCCCTCTATCTCTTCCCAGAAATGGGAAAGGCTGACAAAGCTGCAGAAGTTGCAAAAACTCCTAGTAAATAAAATACCCCCAGGAACAAGATGAGAGAAACCGCAGGGCACTGCATGTGAAAAAAACTGCTAAAGCTTGGGACTTTTGAGGGGAAAGCGGAGGTATGGCACGGGCAATATTAAAGGGACAGTCTACCATAGAATTGTTATTGTTTTAAAAGATAGATAATCCCTTTATTACCAATTTCCCAGTTTTGCATAACCAACAGAGTTATATTAATATACTTTTTACCTCTGTGATTACCTTGTATCTAGGAACCTTCTTCCAGCCCCCTGATCACATGACTGACTGTTTATTGTCTTAAATTTAGCATTGTTTTGTGCTAAATCTTAAATAACCACCTGTGCTTGAACACAGTGTTATCTATGTGGCCTACGTGTACTTTGTCTCTTTGTGTTGAAAAGAGATTTAAAAAGCATGCGATAAGAGGCAGCCCTCAAAGGCTTAGAAATTAGCTTATGAGCCTACCTATGTTTAGTTTAAACTAAGAATACCAAGAGAAAAAAAAAAGCAAAAACAGAATTTATGTTTACCTGATAAATTTCTTTCTCCAACGGTGTGTCCGGTCCACGGCGTCATCCTTACTTGTGGGATATTCTCTTCCCCAACAGGAAATGGCAAAGAGCCCAGCAAAGCTGGTCACATGATCCCTCCTAGGCTCCGCCTACCCCAGTCATTCGACCGACGTTAAGGAGGAATAATAGCATAGGAGAAACCATATGGTACCGTGGTGACTGTAGTTAAAGAAAATAAATTATCAGACCTGATTAAAAAACCAGGGCGGGCCGTGGACCGGACACACCGTTGGAGAAAGAAATTTATCAGGTAAACATAAATTCTGTTTTCTCCAACATAGGTGTGTCCGGTCCACGGCGTCATCCTTACTTGTGGGAACCAATACCAAAGCTTTAGGACACGGATGAAGGGAGGGAGCAAATCAGGTCACCTAAATGGAAGGCACCACGGCTTGCAAAACCTTTCTCCCAAAAATAGCCTCAGAAGAAGCAAAAGTATCAAACTTGTAAAATTTGGTAAAAGTGTGCAGTGAAGACCAAGTCGCTGCCCTACATATCTGATCAACAGAAGCCTCGTTCTTGAAGGCCCATGTGGAAGCCACAGCCCTAGTGGAATGAGCCGTGATTCTTTCGGGAGGCTGCCGTCCGGCAGTCTCGTAAGCCAATCTGATGATGCTTTTAATCCAAAAAGAGAGAGAGGTAGAAGTTGCTTTTTGACCTCTCCTTTTACCTGAATAAACAACAAACAGGGAAGATGTTTGTCTAAAATCCTTTGTAGCATCTAAATAGAATTTTAGAGCGCGAACAACATCCAAATTGTGCAACAAGCGTTCCTTCTTTGAAACTGGTTTCGGACACAGAGAAGGTACGATAATCTCCTGGTTAATGTTTTTGTTAGAAACAACTTTTGGAAGAAAACCAGGTTTAGTACGTAAAACCACCTTATCTGCATGGAACACCAGATAAGGAGGAGAACACTGCAGAGCAGATAATTCTGAAACTCTTCTAGCAGAAGAAATTGCAACTAAAAACAAAACTTTCCAAGATAATAACTTAATATCAACGGAATGTAAGGGTTCAAACGGAACCCCCTGAAGAACTGAAAGAACTAAATTGAGACTCCAAGGAGGAGTCAAAGGTTTGTAAACAGGCTTGATTCTAACCAGAGCCTGAACAAAGGCTTGAACATCTGGCACAGCTGCCAGTTTTTTGTGAAGTAACACCGACAAGGCAGAAATCTGTCCCTTCAGGGAACTTGCCGATAATCCTTTTTCCAATCCTTCTTGAAGGAAGGATAGAATCCTAGGAATCTTAACCTTGTCCCAAGGGAATCCTTTAGATTCACACCAACAGATATATATTTTCCAAATTTTGTGGTAAATCTTTCTAGTTACAGGCTTTCTGGCCTGAACAAGAGTATCGATAACAGAATCTGAGAAACCTCGCTTCGATAAAATCAAGCGTTCAATCTCCAAGCAGTCAGCTGGAGTGAAACCAGATTCGGATGTTCGAACGGACCCTGAACAAGAAGGTCTCGTCTCAAAGGTAGCTTCCAAGGTGGAGCCGATGACATATTCACCAGATCTGCATACCAAGTCCTGCGTGGCCACGCAGGAGCTATCAAGATCACCGACGCCCTCTCCTGATTGATCCTGGCTACCAGCCTGGGGATGAGAGGAAACGGCGGGAACACATAAGCTAGTTTGAAGGTCCAAGGTGCTACTAGTGCATCCACTAGAGCCGCCTTGGGATCCCTGGATCTGGACCCGTAGCAAGGAACTTTGAAGTTCTGACGAGAGGCCATCAGATCCATGTCTGGAATGCCCCAAAGTTGAGTGACTTGGGCAAAGAGTTCCGGATGGAGTTCCCACTCCCCCGGATGCAATGTCTGACGACTCAGAAAATCCGCTTCCCAATTTTCCACTCCCGGGATGTGGATAGCAGACAGGTGGCAGGAGTGAGACTCCGCCCATAGAATGATCTTGGTCACTTCTTCCATCGCTAGGGAACTCCTTGTTCCCCCCTGATGGTTGATGTACGCAACAGTCGTCATGTTGTCTGATTGAAACCGTATGAACTTGGTCCTCGCTAGCTGAGGCCAAGCCTTGAGAGCATTGAATATCGCTCTCAGTTCCAGAATATTTATCGGTAGAAGAGATTCTTCCCGAGACCAAAGACCCTGAGCTTTCAGGGATCCCCAGACCGCGCCCCAGCCCATCAGACTGGCGTCGGTCGTGACAATGACCCACTCTGGTCTGTGGAATGTCATCCCTCGTGACAGGTTGTCCAGGGACAGCCACCAACGGAGTGAGTCTCTGGTCCTCTGATTTACTTGTATCTTTGGAGACAAGTCTGTATAGTCCCCATTCCACTGACTGAGCATGCACAGTTGTAATGGTCTTAGATGAATGCGCGCAAAAGGAACTATGTCCATTGCCGCTACCATCAACCCGATCACTTCCATGCACTGAGCTACGGAAGGAAGAGGGACGGAATGAAGTATTCGACAAGAGTCCAGAAGCTTTGTCTTTCTGGCCTCTGTTAGAAAAATCCTCATTTCTGAGGAGTCTATAATTGTTCCCAAGAAGGGAACCCTTGTTGACGGGGATAGAGAACTCTTTTCCACGTTCACTTTCCAGCCGTGCGATCTGAGAAAGGCCAGGACGATGTCCGTGTGAGCCTTTGCTCGAGGGAGGGACGACGCTTGAATCAGAATGTCGTCCAGGTAAGGTACTACTGCAATGCCCCTTGGTCTTAGCACAGCTAGAAGGGACCCTAGTACCTTTGTGAAAATCCTTGGAGCAGTGGCTAATCCGAAAGGAAGCGCCACGAACTGGTAATGTTTGTCCAGGAATGCAAACCTTAGGAACCGATGATGTTCCTTGTGGATAGGAATATGTAGATACGCATCCTTTAAATCCACCGTGGTCATGAATTGACCTTCCTGGATGGAAGGAAGAATAGTTCGAATGGTTTCCATCTTGAAAGATGGGACCTTGAGAAATTTGTTTAAGATCTTGAGATCTAGGATTGGTCTGAATGTTCCCTCTTTTTTGGGAACTATGAACAGATTGGAGTAGAACCCCATCCCTTGTTCTCTCAATGGAACAGGATGAATCACTCCCATTTTTAACAGGTCTTCTACGCAATGTAAGAACGCCTGTCTTTTTATGTGGTCTGAAGACAACTGAGACCTGTGGAACCTTCCCCTTGGGGGAAGTCCCTTGAATTCCAGAAGATAACCCTGGGAGACTATTTCTAGCGCCCAGGGATCCAGAACATCTCTTGCCCAAGCCTGAGCGAAGAGAGAGAGTCTGCCCCCCACCAGATCCGGTCCCGGATCGGGGGCCGATATTTCATGCTGTCTTGGTAGCAGTGGCAGGTTTCTTTGCCTGCTTTCCCTTGTTCCAGCCTTGCATTGGTCTCCAAGCTGGCTTGGCCTGAGAAGTATTACCTTCTTGCTTAGAGGACGTAGCACCTTGGGCTGGTCCGTTTTTACGAAAGGGACGAAAATTAGGTCTATTTTTTGCCTTGAAAGGCCGATCCTGAGGAAGGGCATGGCCCTTACCCCCAGTGATATCAGAGATAATCTCTTTCAAGTCAGGACCAAACAGCGTTTTCCCCTTGAAAGGAATGTTTAGTAGCTTGTTCTTGGAAGACGCATCAGCCGACCAAGATTTCAACCAAAGCGCTCTGCGCGCCACAATAGCAAACCCAGAATTCTTAGCCGCTAACTTAGCCAATTGCAAAGAGGCGTCTAGAGTGAAAGAATTAGCCAATTTGAGAGCATTGACTCTGTCCATAATCTCCTCATAAGGAGGAGAGTCACTATCGAGCACCTTAATCAGTTCATCAAACCAGAAATATGCTGCTGTAGTGACAGGGACAATGCATGAAATGGGTTGTAGAAGGTAACCCTGCTGAACAAACATCTTTTTAAGCAAACCTTCTAATTTTTTATCCATAGGATCTTTGAAAGCACAACTATCCTCTATGGGAATAGTGGTGCGTTTGTTTAAAGTAGAAACCGCTCCCTCGACCTTGGGGACTGACTGCCATAAGTCCTTTCTGGGGTCGACCATAGGAAACAATTTTTTAAATATGGGGGGAGGGACGAAAGGAATACCGGGCCTTTCCCATTCTTTATTAACAATGTCCGCCACCCGCTTGGGTATAGGAAAAGCTTCTGGGAGCCCCGGCACCTCTAGGAACTTGTCCATTTTACATAGTTTCTCTGGGATGACCAAATTTTCACAATCATCCAGAGTGGATAATACCTCCTTAAGCAAAATGCGGAGATGTTCCAATTTAAATTTAAAAGTAATCACATCAGATTCAGCCTGCTGAGAAATATTCCCTAAATCAGTAATTTCTCCCTCAGACAAAACCTCCCTGGCCCCCTCAGATTGGGTTAGGGGCCCTTCAGAGATATTAATATCAGCGTCGTCATGCTCTTCAGTAACTAAAACAGAGCATCCACGCTTACGCTGACAAGGGTTCATTTTGGCTAAAATGTTTTTGACAGAATTATCCATTACAGCCGTTAATTGTTGCATAGTAAGGAGTATTGGCGCGCTAGATGTACTAGGGGCCTCCTGAGTGGGCAAGACTCGTGTAGACGAAGGAGGGAATGATGCAGTACCATGCTTACTCCCCTCACTTGAGGAATCATCTTGGGCATCATTGTCATTATCACATAAATCACATTTATTTAAATGAATAGGAATTCTGGCTTCCCCACATTCAGAACACAGTCTATCTGGTAGTTCAGACATGTTAAACAGGCATAAACTTGATAAGAAAGTACAAAAAACGTTTTGAAATAAAACCGTTACTGTCACTTTAAATTTTAAACTGAACACACTTTATTACTGCAATTGCGAAAAAACATGAAGGAATTGTTCAAAATTCACCAAACTTTCACCACAGTGTCTTAAAGCCTTGAAAATATTGCACACCAATTTTGGAAGCTTTAACCCTTAAAATAACGGAACCGGAGCCGTTTTAAGCTTTAACCCCTTTACAGTCCCTGGTATCTGCTTTGCTGAGACCCAACCAAACCCAAGGGGAATACGATACCAAATGATGCCTTCAGAAGTCTTTTATAAGTATCAGAGCTCCTCTCACATGCGACTGCATGCCATGCCTCTCAAAAACAAGTGCGCAACACCGGCGCGAAAATGAGACTCTGCCTATGCTTTGGGAAAGCCCCTAAAGAATAAGGTGTCTAAAACAGTGCCTGCCGATATTATTATATCAAAATACCCAGAATAAATGATTCCTCAAGGCTAAATAAGTGTTAATATCAATCGATTTAGCCCAAAAAATGTCTACAGTCTAAATAAGCCCTTGTGAAGCCCTTATTTACAATCGTAATAAACATGGCTTACCGGATCCCATAGGGAAAATGACAGCTTCCAGCATTACATCGTCTTGTTAGAATGTGTCATACCTCAAGCAGCAAGGACTGCAAACTGTTCCCCCAACTGAAGTTAATGCTCTCAACAGTCCTGTGTGGAACAGCCATGGATTTTAGTTACGGTTGCTAAAATCATTTTCCTCATACAAACAGAATTCTTCATCTCTTTTCTGTTTCTGAGTAAATAGTACGTACCAGCACTATTTGAAAATAACAAACTCTTGATTGAATAATGAAAAACTACAGTTAAACACTAAAAAACTCTAAGCCATCTCCGTGGAGATGTTGCCTGTACAACGGCAAAGAGAATGACTGGGGTAGGCGGAGCCTAGGAGGGATCATGTGACCAGCTTTGCTGGGCTCTTTGCCATTTCCTGTTGGGGAAGAGAATATCCCACAAGTAAGGATGACGCCGTGGACCGGACACACCTATGTTGGAGAAATTTGATGATAAAAGTAAATTAGAAAGTTGATTAAAATTAAAAGTCCTATCTGAATAATGAAAGTTTAATTTATACTAGACTGTCCCTTTAACACGAGAGATAGATGGAACCGATATTGAATTAGATCCTGTAGCCATTTTCATTCAATTTAAACATGTGGAATAAAAACTACATAGGAGGATTTCTTACTCCAGATAGTATAAGCATTAGTTAAGAAACAAAGTAGGATCTTTATCAGAGAACATCCTGAAACCAGATACCCATAGGATTCAAAACTATTAGAGATTAAATAATAAAGATGACACCAAAAAAATACTCCTAAGAAAAGTAATGAAATTATTTAGGAGATAGATGCACTGTCATATAGAGACTGAATCCCTGCACTTTAACCATTGTAGTCTCTCATTCAAAGAGATACTGTCAGTATATTTAATCCAAAAAAGCTCCCCAGAAAAGAATTGTACTGAATTACTTAGTTTGCCTCATAATGATTTCAAACTGAGGAAAACTAACCCTCCGGTGTAACTGAGGAAAGAAACAAAATTATTTTAAACAAGCGATCGGCTTTTCTCAGCCACCCGCTGAAAATCAGAGCTGATATACGCAGCAACGCTCCACTTTCCAAATCGGCAAGGAGAGAAGCCGAAAAAGAACGGAGATTGATCACGTGATCGCACCTAGAAAAATAAAACTGCAACATTAAAAAAGTAAGCGGCCACTACCTAAGAAAAAACGCCAAGAAGCGATATAAATAGACCAAATGCCGCCATAAAGTAGAAGCCAGATAAACATCAAACCTGCTGAAATCTTTTACACACTGTTCCACCATGCTTTAGCTTACCTCTCAATATGAGTCATACATACACAATGCAGAGGACAATAAAAATCTTATACGATGTCACACATGCCCAGCCTTATACAAAAAGGAGATGCATTAACCCCTTAACCAGTTCAGTGCCCTGACAGATGCTGCCCAAACTAAACCATATAATATATATATATATATATATATATATATATATATATATATATATATATATACATATATACATATACACACATACACCCACACACACACACAGTTGCAAGAAAAAGAATGTGAACCCTTTGGAATGATATGGATTTCTGCACAAATTGGTCATAAAATGTGATCTGATCATCATCTAAGTCACAACAATAAACAATCACAGTCTGCTTAAACTAATAACACACAAAGAATGAAATGTTGCCATGTTTTTATTGAACACACCATGTAAACATTCACAGTGCAGGTGGAAAAAGTATGTGAACCCCTAGACTAATGACATCTCCAAGAGCTAATTGGAGTGAGATGTCAGCCAACTGGAGTCCAATCAATGAGATGAGATTGGAGGTGTTGGTTACAGCTGCCCTGCCCTATAAAAAACACACACCAGTTCTGGGTTTGCTTTTCACAAGAAGCATTGCCTGATGTGAATGATGCCTCGCACAAAAGAGCTCTCAGAAGACCTACGATTAAGAATTGTTGACTTGCATAAAGCTGGAAAGGGTTATAAAAGTATCTCCAAAAGCCTTGCTGTTCATCAGTCCACGGTAAGACAAATTTTCTATAAATGGAGAAAGTTCAGCACTGCGGCTACTCTCCCTAGAAGTAGCCGTCCTGTAAAGATGACTGCAAGAGCACAGCACAGACTGCTCAATGAGGTGAAGAAGAATCCTAGAGTGTCAGCTAAAGACTTACAAAAGTCACTGGCAAATGCTAACATCCCTGTTAGCGAATCTACAATACGTAAAACACTAAACAAGAATGGATTTCATGGGAGGATACCACAGAGGAAGCCACTGCTGTCCAAACAAAACATTGCTGCACGTTTACAGTTTGCACAAGAGCACCTGGATGTGCCACAGCAGTACTGGCAAAATATTCTGTGGACAGATGAAACCAAAGTTGAGTTGTTTGGAAGAAACACACAACACTATGTGTGGCGAAAAAGAGGCACAGCACACCAACATCAAAACCTCATCCCAACTGTGAAGTATGGTGGTGGGGGCATGATGGTTTGGGGCTGCTTTGCTGCGTCAGGGCCTGGACGGATTGCTATCATCGAAGGAAAAATGAATTCCCAAGTTTATCAAGACATTTTGCAGGAGAACTTAAGGCCATCTGTCTACCAGCTGAAGCTCAACAGAAGATGGTTGTTGCAACAGGACAATGACCCAAAGCATAGAAGTAAATCAACACCACAATGGCTTAAACAGAAGAAAATACGCCTTCTGAAGTGGCCCAGTCAGAGTCCTGACCTCAACCCGATTGAGATGCTGTGGCATGATCTCAAGAAAGCGATTCACACCAGACATCCCAAGAATATTGCTGAACTGAAACAGTTCTGTAAAGAGGAATGGTCAAGAATTACTCCTGACCGTTGTGCACGTCTGATCTGCAACTACAGGAAACGTTTGGTTGAAGTTATTGCTGCCAAAGGAGGTTCAACCAGTTATTAAATCCAAGGGTTCACATACTTTTTCCACCTGCACTGTGAATGTTTACATGGTGTGCTCAATAAAAACATGGCAACATTTCATTATTTGTGTGTTATTAGTTTAAGCAGACTGTGATTGTCTATTGTTGTGACTTAGATGATGATCAGATCACATTTTATGACCAATTTGTGCAGAAATCCATATCATTCCAAAGGGTTCACATACTTTTTCTTGCAACTGTATGTGTGTGTGTATATATATATATATATATATATATATATATATATATATATATATATATATATATATATATATATATATATATATATATATATATATATATATATATATATATATATATATATATATATAGGATAAATATGTCCCATTTGATGTCCACAGAGGAATTTAAACTCTAAAGTGCTGAGTCCCTCCAACTATGGAAGGTAAAAGCACTTCCCTGTGGATCCAGCTGCAGGGCAGTAGACAGCTCTTCAGGTATGTTAGACCCAACCGGACTCTGTTTTTCCTTTTATCCAGGTCATCTGCCAGAGTAACCAACCCTGGTTTTCTATAGAGGGGTAGCATAAATGTTTGAAGGTAAGCAAAGACTACCTTGCCGTCTTCCAACTGCTAAAAGCCACCATTACTCTTACTAAAGAGATTGACAAGGACACAGCATAGCCCCAATCCTTGCTTGCAGGGAATAGTACCCATAAAAGGATTAAATATCTTCAGACACCATCTTCACACATCCTCCCGTGACAGAGGCAAAGAGAATGACTGGGAATTATGGGTAAGGGAAGTGACACTTAACAGCTCTGCTGGGGTGCTCTTTGCCTCCTCCTGCTGGCCAGGAGTTGAATTCCCACTAGTAATTAGAATGAAATCGTGGACTCTCCATGCCATACGAAAGAAATAAGGGAATAAACAACAAGAATTATGAATTCAAAGAATAGATTAGCCAGAGAATAATATGCAAGGTTAAGTTTTCTTTGGCCAATCTTCTTTACCGAGACCAATCAGGGACAGCAATGAGTCTAGAATATGTAAACAATGACTGTGGGAAGATAGTGTAAGTTTGTAGTATGCTCTTCTATTTATAACTAAAAGTCAACAGTTTTCAGAAATAAATTATAGGAAAAGGGTACAAAATAAAAAGTATTTTTTCCCTAAACATAATTAAATATTTTAAATTACAATGTCTAACAAAAATGAATCCAGTGCAACACAGTATAGGCTTGTACAATCCTATATATATCATCATTTAAAAAAGAGTCATCTAACAACCTAATTGTTCGTTATATTTGCCTGGACATTTAGTTTACTTTGTACTCTTTCTTTCTGTGGAGAATAAGTTAGGAGGCTGGAGCCTGAATTCCATCATGGCAGATGAGGTCTTAATGGTGGGGAGCAATTGAGTTAACCCCAAGTCTTAACTCCTCTCTCCATGCGCGAGTTGACACACACTAATATAACCTTTTATGCAATAGTGACCCTTAACTACCATTTAAAAACTGGCTATACGCCGAGTCAAGATGGTGACAGGACTGTACCATTGGGCATGAAGTTATAAGTCATTTTACCCATCTTGTCCTAAAAGATATTTACAATATGCTGGCTGAGTATCGGGAAACATTCAAGAAGTCACTGAAGAAACCTGCGGGTGATAGACTGGAGATTATTTTTTTATGTGCCATCTCGAACATGGACCAGCCCTGTACCAGGGAGATTGTGAAGGGGGGGAAATAGCACATCAATATATGACCCTGGCCATTGAGCAAGCTGGAGAGTGCAGAGAGGAGAACGGAAAGTTGGTTGTGGCAAGAAAGTCATATGTTATACAGACCCCCTTAATGGAGAATTCCATGAGGCAGCTACTCGGGAAAGGATGCTTCCAAAGAGGTCTACTATATTTGCCGGAATCTTGGTGGAACGTTTTGTGGCAGCTAGAAATGTAATGTCTAGTTTGTGACAAGCAGGAAAGGTTATGTAAAAAAAAAAAAAGAAGCTGAAAATGTTGTCCCCCCCCCCCCCCTTTCTTTCTTATGCTGTCAACTTAATATGGTTCTTGGACTTTAACATTTTCTGAGAACAATGTGTTATAATTTGCCTTATAGCCCAGTAGATTACGGTCATTAAACTTTAGCTCTTGATGCCAATTTGGACTGATTTTTGGTGTTAAGAAATATTGCTCTTATTCTTAACATCCCTTAATATGGCAAACACTGATGTCTTTTAGAGATTTTTGGTGATCATTAACAGATTTTTTTTTATTGTTATCCATTAGTCTGTTGGAGTTCTAGGCAGCCATTACCTCTGCTCTCACTACATTTTAGCTCAGAACAGTGTTTATGCAACACATATGGTTCTCAGTGACCAGATGTTTGTCCATAACATTTATTCTATGTAATGCCTAAATGTCCTCTTATCCAATTTTGTAGCTCTATATTAGCAGATGACTTTCTCTCCTAAAATGAATCATCTGCCAGCTTTGTACATATGACTTATCATATTAGCCAAGGGAGCTTGGAGGTTTAGGAGGGGTTATGTATAGCTAGGGGAGCTGCAGATTTATCTATATCTCTAAGATTCTCTAGCTCATGTCTAAGAGTTATTAGTCATTTGAGCCACCAATGATCTTCAAGAGCTAATTTTATTGTATTCTGTGCATACTCTTGTGTGGTGAATATATCCATCTCTAGTTTTACTCTACTGTACATTATGCCATGTATATATTTTCCTAATAGATAGTGTACATCTTCAGTAGGAGCAAATTGCTATACATATATTAATGTTTTGACCACGAGTCATTGTTATGCTGATAATATAAGACTAACATTCCTTTCCTTATAGTTTATATTGCCAAACTAATAAAGAGAAACAAGCACTTCAGTTAGACATCAGTGACCTATTACAAGGTAATCTCCTAACTTAATATTTATGAGTGGCCTATTACACTGTCTTGTTATACTATCAAAGAATTAGGGTCTATCAGATGAGATCTACGAGTGGTCTCCGTAATTTCAGGGCATCTTCTGGTGTTTCGTTTCGGAGGGTTCAAAAGCAGACTCATAAGCTATTCAGGTGGTTTATATTTATTTTTTATATATCTTTATTTATCTGTCAATATACAAATCACAAAGAAAAAAAAAGTAGTCTTTAGTTAGTAGTACAGAAAGCGGCAAGAGAAAAAAAAAAAAAAAAAAAAAGGAAAAAAACAAAAAACAATAGGCAATATGATAATAGGATACCATATCCACATAATTTGCCATAACTTCACAACCAATACACTTTGTAGGCCACATAATAGCTGGCTTTAACAAATATAAATTCTTACTGCCTATCTGCACTACCAAAAATTATGCTTACATTTATAAGTGAATGGCCGACAGATCATACCCCTATCATCGTATATTGACATTTTCAAGTTATATTAAGGTGGACATACCCACACACACAGGGGAAAGAAACATAGGAAAAAAAAATAAAAACTTTATTTTTATGTTATATTCATAATGTATTGGAACTTTAAATTACAGTTTCACATTGTTTGTAGATCTCACCTGGCAGTTTGAAGACCATCTCTGAGAGATGCTGGGCAAGCTGCTGCAGAACAGGGGCTCCTCCCAAGCTCTCTGTATTCAGCATGGACAGAATATTATGCAGACAGGTCAGGGCTCTTTGCTGGACTGTGAACATCCTTGAATTAAAAAAAAAAAGAAAGAAGGGGGGGGAGGTGGTGGTAATTGTTATTTTATTATTGTATACACAATTTCCTCAAAATGTGTTTAACCCATGTTAAGGGGTAAAAATACATAAATTCCACCTAGTAGCCATAATGCATTGTGGTAATGTAAATCATATGCTGCTTCCAGCTAATATGACTGATACATTCTACATCCCAAGTGGAGATTTTGGAGGTTAGACAAATAGCTAAAATAATAACCTAATGTGCAAAATATAATTTTCTTTCATGTAATTGGCAAGAGTCCATGAGCTAGTGATGTATGGGATATACAATCCTACCAGGAGGGGCAAAGTTTCCCAAACCTCAAAATGTCTATAAATACACCCCCCACCACACCCACAATTTAGTTTTACAAATTTTGCCTCCCTATGGATGTGGTGAAGTAAGTTTGTGCTTGATTTTCTTTTGTGATATGCGCTTCTCAGCATTTTGAAGCCTGATTCCTCTCAGAGTACATTGAATGGCAGAGGGATGTGAAGAGAGTATCACCTATTGAATTCTATAGTTTTCCTCGTGGGAAATCTTTTCATAGGTTCTCTGTTATCGGTCGTAGAGATTCATCTCCTACCTCCCTTTTCAGATCGAAGATATACTCTCATATTCCATTACCTCTACTGATAACTGTTTCAGTACTGGTTTGGCTATCTGCTATATGTCGATAGGTGCCTTTTTGTAAGTATGTTTTCATTACTTAAGACACTCTTAGCTATGGTTTGGCACTTTATGTATTAATGTAAAGTTCTAAATATATGTATTGTACTTATATTTGCCATGAGTCAGGTTTATGCAGACTATAAGTTTCAAAATGGGGAAAACATATTTAGGAAGTTATTTTTTCTTACCTGGGGTATAGTCTTTTCTTCAAAATTGACTATTTTCATTAATTTTCGCGGGCAAAATTATGCTTGCGGTGCCACAAAATGCTAATATTTATTGCGTCATTCTTGGCGCGATAATTTTTTTCGTGCAAAGGTACGTTCGGTGACGCAAATTCACCATTTCCGGTGACTTAGTTGACGCCAGGTTCCTTGCACAAGGTTGCGTCTGCTATGACGCGAGTTGCGTCATTTCCGGATGTTTTTAGCGCCAAAAAATTTCATTTCGTGTTGCGCTTCATACTTGGCGCCAAATAATTTTATTATTTAAACCCCACTTCATATGTGCCTCTTGCCTTTTTTCTATGTTCAGAGGGCTATGCTATTTGCATTTTTTTCCATTCCTTAAATTGCCATATAAGGAAAACAGAATTTATGTTTACCTGATAAATTACTTTCTCCAACGGTGTGTCCGGTCCACGGCGTCATCCTTACTTGTGGGATATTCTCTTCCCCAACAGGAAATGGCAAAGAGCCCAGCAAAGCTGGTCACATGATCCCTCCCAGGCTCCGCCTACCCCAGTCATTCGACCGACGTTAAGGAGGAATATTTGCATAGGAGAAACCATATGGTACCGTGGTGACTGTAGTTAAAGAAAATAAATTATCAGACCTGATTAAAAAAACCAGGGCGGGCCGTGGACCGGACACACCGTTGGAGAAAGTAATTTATCAGGTAAACATAAATTCTGTTTTCTCCAACATAGGTGTGTCCGGTCCACGGCGTCATCCTTACTTGTGGGAACCAATACCAAAGCTTTAGGACACGGATGAAGGGAGGGAGCAAATCAGGTCACCTAAATGGAAGGCACCACGGCTTGCAAAACCTTTCTCCCAAAAATAGCCTCAGAAGAAGCAAAAGTATCAAACTTGTAAAATTTGGTAAAAGTGTGCAGTGAAGACCAAGTCGCTGCCCTACATATCTGATCAACAGAAGCCTCGTTCTTGAAGGCCCATGTGGAAGCCACAGCCCTAGTGGAATGAGCTGTGATTCTTTCGGGAGGCTGCCGTCCGGCAGTCTCGTAAGCCAATCTGATGATGCTTTTAATCCAAAAAGAGAGAGAGGTAGAAGTTGCTTTTTGACCTCTCCTTTTACCGGAATAAACAACAAACAAGGAAGATGTTTGTCTAAAATCCTTTGTAGCATCTAAATAGAATTTTAGAGCGCGAACAACATCCAAATTGTGCAACAAACGTTCCTTCTTTGAAACTGGTTTCGGACACAGAGAAGGTACGATAATCTCCTGGTTAATGTTTTTGTTAGAAACAACTTTTGGAAGAAAACCAGGTTTAGTACGTAAAACCACCTTATCTGCATGGAACACCAGATAAGGAGGAGAACACTGCAGAGCAGATAATTCTGAAACTCTTCTAGCAGAAGAAATTGCAACTAGAAACAAAACTTTCCAAGATAATAACTTAATATCAACGGAATGCAAGGGTTCAAACGGAACCCCCTGAAGAACTGAAAGAACTAAATTGAGACTCCAAGGAGGAGTCAAAGGTTTGTAAACAGGCTTAATTCTAACCAGAGCCTGAACAAAGGCTTGAACATCTGGCACAGCGGCCAGCTTTTTGTGAAGTAACACAGACAAGGCAGAAATCTGTCCCTTCAGGGAACTTGCAGATAATCCTTTTTCCAATCCTTCTTGAAGGAAGGATAGAATCCTAGGAATCTTAACCTTGTCCCAAGGGAATCCTTTAGATTCACACCAACAGATATATTTTTTCCAAATTTTGTGGTAAATCTTTCTAGTTACAGGCTTTCTGGCCTGAACAAGAGTATCGATAACAGAATCTGAGAATCCTCGCTTCGATAAGATCAAGCGTTCAATCTCCAAGCAGTCAGCTGGAGTGAAACCAGATTCGGATGTTCGAACGGACCCTGAACAAGAAGGTCTCGTCTCAAAGGTAGCTTCCAAGGAGGAGCCGATGACATATTCACCAGATCTGCATACCAAGTCCTGCGTGGCCACGCAGGAGCTATCAAGATCACCGACGCCCTCTCCTGATTGATCCTGGCTACCAGCCTGGGGATGAGAGGAAACGGCGGGAACACATAAGCTAGTTTGAAGGTCCAAGGTGCTACTAGTGCATCCACTAGAGCCGCCTTGGGATCCCTGGATCTGGACCCGTAGCAAGGAACTTTGAAGTTCTGACGAGAGGCCATCAGATCCATGTCTGGAATGCCCCACAGCTGAGTGACTTGGGCAAAGATTTCCGGATGGAGTTCCCACTCCCCCGGATGCAATGTCTGACGACTCAGAAAATCCGCTTCCCAATTTTCCACTCCTGGGATGTGGATAGCAGACAGGTGGCAGGAGTGAGACTCCGCCCATAGAATGATTTTGGTCACTTCTTCCATCGCCAGGGAACTCCTTGTTCCCCCCTGATGGTTGATGTACGCAACAGTTGTCATGTTGTCTGATTGAAACCGTATGAACTTGGCCCTCGCTAGCTGAGGCCAAGCCTTGAGAGCATTGAATATCGCTCTCAGTTCCAGAATATTTATCGGTAGAAGAGATTCTTCCCGAGACCAAAGACCCTGAGCTTTCAGGGATCCCCAGACCGCGCCCCAGCCCATCAGACTGGCGTCGGTCGTGACAATGACCCACTCTGGTCTGCGGAATGTCATCCCTCGTGACAGGTTGTCCAGGGACAGCCACCAACGGAGTGAGTCTCTGGTCCTCTGATTTACTTGTATCTTCGGAGACAAGTCTGTATAGTCCCCATTCCACTGACTGAGCATGCACAGTTGTAATGGTCTTAGATGAATGCGTGCAAAAGGAACTATGTCCATTGCCGCTACCATCAACCCGATCACTTCCATGCACTGAGCTATGGAAGGAAGAGGAACGGAATGAAGTATCCGACAAGAGTCTAGAAGTTTTGTTTTTCTGGCCTCTGTCAGAAAAATCCTCATTTCTAAGGAGTCTATTATTGTTCCCAAGAAGGGAACCCTTGTTGACGGAGATAGAGAACTCTTTTCCACGTTCACTTTCCATCCGTGAGATCTGAGAAAGGCCAGGACAATGTCCGTGTGAGCCTTTGCTTGAGGAAGGGACGACGCTTGAATCAGAATGTCGTCCAAGTAAGGTACTACAGCAATGCCCCTTGGTCTTAGCACAGCTAGAAGGGACCCTAGTACCTTTGTGAAAATCCTTGGAGCAGTGGCTAATCCGAAAGGAAGCGCCACGAACTGGTAATGTTTGTCCAGGAATGCGAACCTCAGGAACCGATGATGTTCCTTGTGGATAGGAATATGTAGATACGCATCCTTTAAATCCACCGTGGTCATGAATTGACCTTCCTGGATGGAAGGAAGAATAGTTCGAATGGTTTCCATCTTGAACGATGGAACCTTGAGAAACTTGTTTAAGATCTTGAGATCTAAGATTGGTCTGAACGTTCCCTCCTTTTTGGGAACTATAAACAGATTGGAGTAGAACCCCATCCCTTGTTCTCTTAATGGAACGGGATGAATCACTCCCATTTTTAACAGGTCTTCTACACAATGTAAGAATGCCTGTCTTTTTATGTGGTCTGAGGACAACTGAGACCTGTGGAACCTCCCCCTTGGGGGAAGTCCCTTGAATTCCAGAAGATAACCTTGGGAGACTATTTCTAGCGCCCAAGGATCCAGAACATCTCTTGCCCAAGCCTGAGCGAAGAGAGAGAGTCTGCCCCCCACCAGATCCGGTCCCGGATCGGGGGCCAACATTTCATGCTGTCTTGGTAGCAGTGGCAGGCTTCTTGGCCTGCTTTCCCTTGTTCCAGCCTTGCATTGGTCTCCAAGCTGGCTTGGCTTGAGAAGTATTACCCTCTTGCTTAGAGGACGTAGCACTTTGGGCTGGTCCGTTTCTACGAAAGGGACGAAAATTAGGTTTATTTTTTGCCTTGAAAGGCCGATCCTGAGGAAGGGCGTGGCCCTTACCCCCAGTGATATCCGAGATAATCTCTTTCAAGTCAGGGCCAAACAGCGTTTTCCCCTTGAAAGGAATGTTAAGTAGCTTGTTCTTGGAAGACGCATCAGCCGACCAAGATTTCAACCAAAGCGCTCTGCGCACCACAATAGCAAACCCAGAATTCTTAGCCGCTAACCTAGCCAATTGCAAAGTGGCGTCTAGGGTGAAAGAATTAGCCAATTTGAGAGCATTGATTCTGTCCATAATCTCCTCATAAGGAGGAGAATCACTGTCGACCGCCTTTATCAGCTCATCGAACCAGAAACATGCGGCTGTAGCGACAGGGACAATGCATGAAATTGGTTGTAGAAGGTAACCCTGTTGAACAAACATCTTTTTAAGCAAACCTTCTAATTTTTTATCCATAGGATCTTTGAAAGCACAACTATCCTCTATGGGTATAGTGGTGCGTTTGTTTAAAGTGGAAACCGCTCCCTCGACCTTGGGGACTGTCTGCCATAAGTCCTTTCTGGGGTCGACCATAGGAAACAATTTTTTAAATATGGGGGGAGGGACGAAAGGAATACCGGGCCTTTCCCATTCTTTATTAACAATGTCCGCCACCCGCTTGGGTATAGGAAAAGCTTCTGGGAGCCCCGGCACCTCTAGGAACTTGTCCATTTTACATAGTTTCTCTGGGATGACCAACTTGTCACAATCATCCAGAGTGGATAATACCTCCTTAAGCAGAATGCGGAGATGTTCCAACTTAAATTTAAATGCAATCACATCAGGTTCAGCTTGTTGAGAAATGTTCCCTAAATCAGTAATTTCTCCCTCAGACAAAAACCTCCCTGGCCCCATCAGACTGAGTTAGGGGCCCTTCAGAAATATTAATATCAGCGTCGTCATGCTCTTCAGTATCTAAAACAGAGCAGTCGCGCTTACGCTGATAAGTGTTCATTTTGGCTAAAATGTTTTTGACAGAATTATCCATTACAGCCGTTAATTGTTGCATAGTAAGGAGTATTGGCGCGCTAGATGTACTAGGGGCCTCCTGAGTGGGCAAGACTCGTGTAGACGAAGGAGGGAATGATGCAGTACCATGCTTACTCCCCTCACTTGAGGAATCATCTTGGGCATCATTGTCATTGTCACATAAATCACATTTATTTAAATGAATAGGAATTCTGGCTTCCCCACATTCAGAACACAGTCTATCTGGTAGTTCAGACATGTTAAACAGGCATAAACTTGATAACAAGTACAAAAAACGTTTTAAAATAAAACCGTTACTGTCACTTTAAATTTTAAACTGAACACACTTTATTACTGCAAATGCGAAAAAACATGAAGGAATTGTTCAAAATTCACCAAATTTTCACCACAGTGTCTTAAAGCCTTAAAAGTATTGCACACCAAATTTGGAAGCTTTAACCCTTAAAATAACGGAACCGGAGCCGTTTTGAACTTTAACCCCTTTACAGTCCCTGGTATCTGCTTTGCTGAGACCCAACCAAGCCCCAAGGGGAATACGATACCAAATGACGCCTTCAGAAAGTCTTTTCTAAGTATCAGAGCTCCTCTCACATGCGACTGCATGCCATGCCTCTCAAAAACAAGTGCGCCACACCGGCGCGAAAATGAGGCTCTGCCTATGCTTTGGGAAAGCCCCTAAAGAATAAGGTGTCTAAAACAGTGCCTGCCGATATTATTATATCAAAATACCCAGATAAAATGATTCCTCAAGGCTAAATATGTGTTAATAATCAATCGATTTAGCCCAAAAAAAGTCTACAGTCTTAATAAGCCCTTTTTGAAGCCCTTATTTACAATCGTAATAAACATGGCTTACCGGATCCCAGAGGGAAAATGACAGCTTCCAGCATTACATCGTCTTGTTAGAATGTGTCATACCTCAAGCAGCAAGAGACTGCTCACTGTTCCCCCAACTGAAGTTAATTGCTCTCAACAGTCCTGTGTGGAACAGCCATGGATTTTAGTGACGGTTGCTAAAATCATTTTCCTCATACAAACAGAAATCTTCATCTCTTTTCTGTTTCTGAGTAAATAGTACATACCAGCACTATTTCAAAATAACAAACTCTTGATTGAATAATAAAAACTACAGTTAAACACTAAAAAACTCTAAGCCATCTCCGTGGAGATGTTGCCTGTACAACGGCAAAGAGAATGACTGGGGTAGGCGGAGCCTGGGAGGGATCATGTGACCAGCTTTGCTGGGCTCTTTGCCATTTCCTGTTGGGGAAGAGAATATCCCACAAGTAAGGATGACGCCGTGGACCGGACACACCTATGTTGGAGAAATGGATAATTTTGCTTTATATGTTGTTTTTTCTTTTTCATTTGCAAGATTTCGCAATCTGATCCTGTCTCAGAAACCACTGTTGGAACCCTGCTGCCTGATAACAGTTCTACCAAAGCTAAGTGTATCTGTTCTAAATTAGCGGAGATTATATCTCCAGCTGTAGTATGTAACAGTTGTCATGATGATAAGCTTTTACATGCAGAGAATGTATCCATCAGTACTAGTACAATGCCTGTTGTTCCTTCAACATCTAATGTACATGATATCCCTGTGAATATAAAAGATTTTATTGAGGATGCGATTCAGAAGGCTTTGTCTGCTATTCCACCTTCTAATAAACGTAAAAGGTCTTTTCAAACTTCTTATAAAGTTGATGAAATTTCAAATGACAGACAACATAGTGATTTATCCTCCTCTGATGAGGATCTATCTAATTCAGAATATCCCAGTTTGAATAAAGGTGGTGTATATCCTGCGCAAAGAACAGGTGGGGAAGGGGGGTGGGGGATGCCTCTAGCTCTCCTCGATGGGTACCCTAGCGTGCCCAATGTGTAAAAGATATATGCAAGGTAGAGGTGAGCACCAATAGAAGGCTGAGGGTAGGGTGGGGAACGCTAAAATAGGCTAAAATTAGCTGATAGAATGTAAAATTAAAAATTACAAATTTATTTATTCCATACAATAATTATAATAATAAAAAAGAACAATATACACTGATAGTTGTTCATGGATCCATGTTACAAATGGTAGCAAATTACAGTGTTAGGTAAAATACAATACAATATAATAATAAAAACAATTGTAAATACTGATAAATTCAGTGGCTGATGATATAGCCTTTTATGCTGAGTATCTGTTAAATGATTAACACCTTGGTTGAGTCCAGTAAGTGTAAGATGCTCCTGGTAGATAGTGTAGGGTTAATTGTAATCCAATATTGTGCAGGAGAAAAAAGTAGCAAGATTTGGGTGTGATCAGTGTCCAATACAACAATTTAGAAAAAAGTGGTAGAAAAAATGTGTGTTCACTCTATGTGATGAAAAAATGATGATAAAAAATGATGAAATCCCTCCAAAAAAAGTTATAAAAAAATGAAAAAAGGTGAAAAAGGATAAAATAGGATAAAAAAATAGTGTCAATTTCGAAATCCGAAGTGATGTTGGTGATGTCAGTGCAAATCAATCAATCAGTGGTTCAGTATTGATGCAATGTTTTGAAAAAATAAGATTATGCAAAAAGAAAAAATCCTGAAAAAAAGAAAACAAACAATACTCTAATATATGCAATCTGTACAATAGATATATCAGTATTATGCTTACTCAGATCTGTCGACGCGTTTCGGCCATATACCTCTTGCCTTTATCAAGACCTCTGGTTCTTGTTGTATTGGACACTGATCACACCCAAATCTTGCTACTTTTTTCTCCTGCACAATATTGGCTTACAATTAACCCTACACTATCTACCAGGAGCATCTTACACTTACTGGACTCAACCAAGGTGTTAATCATTTAACAGATACTCAGCATAAAAGGCTATATCATCAGCCACTGAATTTATCAGTATTTACAATTGTTTTTATTATTATATTGTATTGTATTTTACCTAACACTGTAATTTGCTACCATTTGTAACATGGATCCATGAACAACTATCAGTGTATATTGTTCTTTTTTATTATTATAATTATTGTATGGAATAAATAAATTTGTAATTTTTAATTTTACATTCTATCAGCTAATTTTAGCCTATTTTAGCGTTCCCCACCCTACCCTCAGCCTTCTATTGGCGCTCACCTCTACCTTGCATAATTCAGAATATCCTACCTCAGATATTGACACTGACAAATCTACTTATCTCTTTAAGATGGAGTATATTCGTTTCTTGTTAAAAGGAGGTATTGATTACTTTGGATAAAACTAATAAAATGTTTAAATTCTGTTTATAATCCTCCTGTGGTTACTCCAGAGGTTTTTCCAGTTCCTGGTGCTATTTCTGATATGAATTCAAAGGAATGGAATAGGCCTGGTACTTCTTTTATTCCTTCTGCTAGGTTTAAAAAGTTGTATCCTTTGCCAGCAATTAGATTGGAGTTTTGGGGAAAAATCCCCAAAGCTGCATCAACTTTTTGGTTAGAAAGTTTAGCGCAACAGGAAACAGATCCTGATTTGTCTAGCATTGTTCACATGCTTCAACATGCTAATCATTTTATCTGTGATGCTATTTTTCATATCATCAAAATTGATGTTAAATCTATGTCTTTAGCTATTTTAGCTAGAAGAGCTTTTTGGCTCAAATATTGGAATGCTGACATGGTATCTAAGTCTAAATTACTCTCTCTTTCTTTCCAAGGTAACAATTTATTTGGAAGTTGGATTCAATTATTTCAACTGTTACTGGGGGGGGGAAGGAAGTTTTTTTACCCCAGGATAAAAGATCTAAGGGTAAATCTAAAGCTTCTAATCGTTTTTGTTCTTTTCGACAGAATAAGGAACAGAAAGCCAATCCTTCGCCCAAAGAACCTGGATCCAATTGGAAACCCTCTTCAAGTTGGAATAAATCCAAGCCTTTTAAGAAACCAAAGCCAGCCCCAAGTCTGCATGAAGGTGCGGCCCTCATTCCAGCTCAGCTGGTGGGGGGCAGATTAAAATTTCTCAAACACATTGGGGCAGTTTCTGTCCAAAATTAATGGATTCAGAGCACTGTCTCTCAAGGGTATCGAATAGGATTCAGAGTAAGACCACCTGTGAGAAGATTTTTTCTCTCACGTGTTCCAGCAAATCCAGTGAAGGCTCAGGCTTTTCTGAAGTGTGTTATAGATCTAGAGCTTTCAGGGGTAATTATACCAGTTACGTTTCAGGAACAGGGTCTGGGGTTTTATTTAAATCTATTCATTGTCCCAAAGAAAGAAAAATTAATTCAGGCCAGTTCTGGATCTGAAAATTTTGAACCATTTTGTAAGAGTGCCAACTTTCAAAATGGTGACTATAAGGACTATTCTGCCTTTTGTTCAGCAAGGTCATATGTCCACGATAGACTTACAGGATGCATATCTTCATATTCCAATTCATCCAGACCACTATCAGTTTCTGAGATTCTCTTTTCTAGACAAGCATTACCAATTTGTCGCTCTTCCATTTGGCCTAGCAACAGCTCCAAGAATTTTTTCAAAAGTTCATGGTGCCCTACTCTCTGTAATCAGAGAACAGGGTATTGCGGTGTTTCCTTATTTGGACGATATCTTGGTACTAGCTCAGTCTTTACATTTTGCCGAATCTCACACAAATCAACTAGTGTTGTTTCTTCAAAGACATGGTTGGTTGGCGGATCAATTTACCAAAAAGTTCCTTGATTCCTCAGACAAGGGTCACCTTTTTAGGTTTCCAGATAGATTCAGTGTCCATGACTCTGTCTCTAACAGAAAAGAGACATGAAATTGGTTTCAACTTGTCAGAACCTTCAGTGGCTATGTGCATGGAGGTTTTAGGTCTCATGACTGCAGCATCAGACGCGATCCCCTTTGCTGGTTTTCATATGAGACCTCTCCAGCTTTGTATGCTGAATCAATGGTGCAGGGATTATACAAAGATATCACAATTAATATCCTTAAATCCCAATATTCAACTTTCTCTGACTTGGTGGTTAAATCACCACCGTATAATTCAAGGGGCCTCTTTTGTTCGTCCAACCTGGACTGTAATCACAACAGATGCAAGTCTTTCAGGTTGGGGAGCTGTCTGGGGATCTCTGACAGCACAAGGGGTTTGAAAATCTCAAGAGGCGAGGTTACCAATCAATATTTTAGAACCGTGCCATTTTCAGGGCTCTACAGGTTTGGCCTTTGTTGAAAAGAAAACCATTCATTTATTTTCAGACAGACAATATCACAACTGTGGCATATGTCAATCATCAGGGTGGGACTCGCAGTCCCCTAGCTATGAAAGAAGTATCTCGGATACTTTCTTGGGTGGAATCCAGCTCTTGTCTAATTTCTGCGGTACATATCCCAGGTGTAGACAATTGGGAAGTGGATTACATCCGGGGGAGTGGTCTCTCCATCCAGATGTGTTTTTTCAGATTGTTCAGATATGGGGTATTCCAGAAATAGATCTGATGGCTTCCCATCTAAACAAGAAACTTCCCAGGTACCTGTCCAGGTCCAGGGATCCTCAGGCGGAGTCGGTGGATGCGTTAGCAGTTCCTTGGTTTTACCAACCTGCTTATATCTTCCCGCCTCTAGTTTTTTTTTCCAAGAGTGATCGCCAAGATCATCATGGAACATTCGTTTGTGTTTCTGGTAGCACCAGCATGGCCTCACAAGTTCTGGTATGCAGACCATGTATGGATGTCCAGTGGTCAACCTTGTCCACTTCCTTTAAGACAAGACCTTCTGTCTCAAGGACAGTCTTTCCATCAGGATCTCAAATCATTGAATTTGAAGGTATGGAAATTGAATGCTTAGTGTTTAGTAATAGAGGTCGCTATCTCAGTGATTGATACTATGTTACAGGCTAGTAAATCTGTTTCTAGGAAGATTTATTATCGAGTTTGGAAGACATATTTCATGGTGTTCTTCTCAAATTCTCCTGGCATTTTTTTTTAGAATTCCTAGAATTTTGTCTGCAAGTTCCTTGAAGAGACAAATCTCTGCTCTGTTTTATTTCACAGAAAGATTGCTAAGCTTCCTGATATTCACCGTTTTGTTCAGGCTTTGGTCTGTATCAAGCCTGTCATTACATCAATCTCTCCACCTTGGAGTCTTAATTTGGTTTTGAAAGCTTTACAGGCTCCTCCTTTTGAGCCTATGCATTCTTTGGATATTAAACTACTTTCTTTTGTTCCTTTTGGCCATCTCTTCTGCTAGAAGAGTTTCTGAATTATCTGCTCTTTGTTGTGAGTCACCTTTTCTGATTTTTCATCAAGATAAGGCAGTTTTGTGGACTTCATTTAAATTTTTACCTAAAGTTGTGAATTCTAACAACATTAATAGGGAAATTGTTGCCCCCTCTTTGTGTCCTAATCCTAAGAATTCTTTGGAGAGATCCTTACATTCTCTGGATGTTGTAAGAGCTTTGAAATATTATGTTGAAGCTACTAAAGGTTTCAGGAAGACTTCTAGTCTATTTTTGTCTTTTCTGGTTCTAGGAAAGGTCAGAAAGCTTCTGCCATTTCCTTGGCATCTCAGTTAAAGCTTTTGATTCATAAGGCTTATTTGGAGTCGGGTCAGGCCCCGCCTCAGAGAATCACAGCTCATTCTACTAGATCAGTCTCCACTTCATGGGCTTTTAAGAATGCAGCTTCAGTTGATCAGATTTGCAAAGCAGAGACATGGTCTTCTTATGTTTTAAGTTTTTTCTTTTCAATTATGAGAAAACAGAATTTATGTTTACCTGATAAATTTCTTTCTCCAACGGTGTGTCCGGTCCACGGCGTCATCCTTACTTGTGGGATATTCTCTTCCCCAACAGGAAATGGCAAAGAGCCCAGCAAAGCTGGTCACATGATCCCTCCTAGGCTCCGCCTACCCCAGTCATTCGACCGACGTTAAGGAGGAATATTTGCATAGGAGAAACCATATGGTACCGTGGTGACTGTAGTTAAAGAAAATAAATTATCAGACCTGATTAAAAAACCAGGGCGGGCCGTGGACCGGACACACCGTTGGAGAAAGAAATTTATCAGGTAAACATAAATTCTGTTTTCTCCAACATAGGTGTGTCCGGTCCACGGCGTCATCCTTACTTGTGGGAACCAATACCAAAGCTTTAGGACACGGATGAAGGGAGGGAGCAAATCAGGTCACCTAAATGGAAGGCACCACGGCTTGCAAAACCTTTCTCCCAAAAATAGCCTCAGAAGAAGCAAAAGTATCAAACTTGTAAAATTTGGTAAAAGTGTGCAGTGAAGACCAAGTCGCTGCCCTACATATCTGATCAACAGAAGCCTCGTTCTTGAAGGCCCATGTGGAAGCCACAGCCCTAGTGGAATGAGCTGTGATTCTTTCGGGAGGCTGCCGTCCGGCAGTCTCGTAAGCCAATCTGATGATGCTTTTAATCCAAAAAGAGAGAGAGGTAGAAGTTGCTTTTTGACCTCTCCTTTTACCTGAATAAACAACAAACAAGGAAGATGTTTGTCTAAAATCCTTTGTAGCATCTAAATAGAATTTTAGAGCGCGAACAACATCCAAATTGTGCAACAAACGTTCCTTCTTTGAAACTGGTTTCGGACACAGAGAAGGTACGATAATCTCCTGGTTAATGTTTTTGTTAGAAACAACTTTTGGAAGAAAACCAGGTTTAGTACGTAAAACCACCTTATCTGCATGGAACACCAGATAAGGAGGAGAACACTGCAGAGCAGATAATTCTGAAACTCTTCTAGCAGAAGAAATTGCAACTAAAAACAAAACTTTCCAAGATAATAACTTAATATCAACGGAATGTAAGGGTTCAAACGGAACCCCCTGAAGAACTGAAAGAACTAAATTGAGACTCCAAGGAGGAGTCAAAGGTTTGTAAACAGGCTTGATTCTAACCAGAGCCTGAACAAAGGCTTGAACATCTGGCACAGCTGCCAGTTTTTTGTGAAGTAACACCGACAAGGCAGAAATCTGTCCCTTCAGGGAACTTGCCGATAATCCTTTTTCCAATCCTTCTTGAAGGAAGGATAGAATCCTAGGAATCTTAACCTTGTCCCAAGGGAATCCTTTAGATTCACACCAACAGATATATTTTTTCCAAATTTTGTGGTAAATCTTTCTAGTTACAGGCTTTCTGGCCTGAACAAGAGTATCGATAACAGAATCTGAGAAACCTCGCTTCGATAAAATCAAGCGTTCAATCTCCAAGCAGTCAGCTGGAGTGAAACCAGATTCGGATGTTCGAACGGACCCTGAACAAGAAGGTCTCGTCTCAAAGGTAGCTTCCAAGGTGGAGCCGATGACATATTCACCAGATCTGCATACCAAGTCCTGCGTGGCCACGCAGGAGCTATCAAAATCACCGACGCCCTCTCCTGATTGATCCTGGCTACCAGCCTGGGGATGAGAGGAAACGGCGGGAACACATAAGCTAGTTTGAAGGTCCAAGGTGCTACTAGTGCATCCACTAGAGCCGCCTTGGGATCCCTGGATCTGGACCCGTAGCAAGGAACTTTGAAGTTCTGACGAGAGGCCATCAGATCCATGTCTGGAATGCCCCATAGCTGAGTGACTTGGGCAAAGATTTCCGGATGGAGTTCCCACTCCCCCGGATGCAATGTCTGACGACTCAGAAAATCCGCTTCCCAATTTTCCACTCCCGGGATGTGGATAGCAGACAGGTGGCAGGAGTGAGACTCCGCCCATAGAATAATCTTGTTCACTTCTTCCATCGCTAGGGAACTCCTTGTTCCCCCCTGATGGTTGATGTACGCAACAGTCGTCATGTTGTCTGATTGAAACCGTATGAACTTGGTCCTCGCTAGCTGAGGCCAAGCCTTGAGAGCATTGAATATCGCTCTCAGTTCCAGAATATTTATCGGTAGAAGAGATTCTTCCCGAGACCAAAGACCCTGAGCTTTCAGGGATCCCCAGACCGCGCCCCAGCCCATC